>NC_052128.1:1342958-1474097 GCF_012273895.1 Zerene cesonia | reverse complement strand
AGGAAACATCGGTGTTATTACACCCGTTCCATTAATATTTGGGCGTTATATAGATGTTAACTTAAATGTATAATTTATGCAATGAGCTAAATTACTAAACTAATTATTCGACATTAAACCTTCGTCTTAAAGTAGTGGAGTCTGAAAACTTTGTGTACATTATAGAAAACTGGCGGTCCGCCACGGCTTCGCCCTTGGTACATATATAGTTTAAAGCCTTCCTCAGTAAATGGGCTATCTAAAACTGAAACAATTTTCCAAATCGGATCAGTAGTTCCTAAGATTAGCGCGTTCAAACAAACAAACAAACTCTTCAGCTTTATAATATTAGTATATATAAACGTTTGAACAATAGCAATAAAAGCTTTTTTATTGAACAGCGAAATTGGATTTTTACATTGCAATGATAATAAACTATAAGTCGGGGGTTCGAGACCAGGCGACCGTGATACCTACACTATCAATAAGATTTTTCAATTTGTCTGCGCAAGTGGATAACATCACCACTGCTTGAAACCGCGAAGGAAAACATCGTGACGAAACGGGCATGTCCAAGAATCAAAAGTTCGACGACATGTGACATCTGCCAACCCGCACTTGGTCAGCGTAGTGGATAACCCTCATAGGAGGGTTCGGGCCATAATCCTGATGATGATGAATCATAAAACATAAAATAACGTAGTTTCTATTTAGTAATCTATGATTCTATTTATGTGTACGGATAATGTATCTCAAATTCCAACGCGAATTACATACGCATAGAACATTCGCTGTACACAATGGCTTGCCCGTATAGCGTACACATAGTTATTTACCGTTTACAACCATTAAAATATCTCGGGAATGCGTGTAATCATATAATATACGCGTATTTACTTGGAGGTATTTAGTAGCTGAAGGTTATCTTGGGGTCGATTGAGTTTACGACGGTATCGCTGTGGATAGGGTTAATTATTGGGAATTGCAATAGAAGAGATACTGATATAACACTTCTGAGTAATATCATTTTGTTTTGACGTACATTTTATAAATAAATTTTCAAGATCAAGTCACTGTCATACATGGATTAGTGTCGCCTATATTATCTTTTGTAAAATTATGTATAGTTATTGTCAAAATAATAATGAATTATACTAAAAATTTAAGTCCTTAAATTGTAACATTTACTATTGAATTAATCGTTTTTTTTCCACATTTTATATAAGTTAACCTAACGACATTGTTTCTATAAGGATATAATAATAAAAAAAAAACTACCAAGCACCAAAGCTCTTACCAATACATTAATATCTTCACGTGATTTCCCGTAGCTCGGGCGAGTGAAATAAAGCGTAATTATTCTAAAGTCGCAATCCCCATTTAGCGCAGGTGTTGTGCCGGCACGCGATACCAGACGGTGGCTTCAGATACAGCGATAGCCGATGTGGCCGCCTGAATTATTGCCTAGGAGGCAATTCAGTTTTTCTGTTAATTTCTCGTATTTGTTGTGCAACACTTGATCAACAATGTTTCTGGAAACTGCTGCTTTTGCACTAGCAGTGCCAGCAACATTATAACAGCACCGCAAAATGTCGACTCAGCTTTGTTGCTAAGAAATGTTCAGCGATGTGGGGCTTTTTAGCCGTTAGGCTGGACGCTCTTTTATGCTAAAGCTACTAGGATGAAGTTGTTTAAATGCTACTTAAACATTTATTCATTCAGCTAGACTCCCTTGAGAAGCTCTTTTCTATCTTCAAAATAAATAATTGAATAGTTAGGTTAGGTTAGGTTAGGAAAGCAGTTCCTACAGAGAAGTCCAGAAGAAACTTTGTAGATGCTCTTTTAAAATCATATAGATTATGCTGAATTTTTCTTTATTTTTACTGAGGCGATTTCGATTAAACGTGGTACTCTGCAGCATGCAGATTATTCGAGAAATTCTTCAAAATATCCCAATAAAATTTTGTAATCCCTATTTTACCCTATTTATTAATCACAGTTGTCACAAACAATAGCGATAAGTGGATTATATTTTCACTTCCAGTGCAATGAGAATAGTATAGCAAGATGCATTTAGAAAAGGAGGCCCATATCCTTTTCCTTACCCTTCCCAGTCCTTTCCTTTATTGCTCTCATCAATCCATTCCAATTAAAGTCGGCAATCCATTTGTAGAGGCGAAAGGTCTGCAATTGAACTTACGCCTCTCCAAATGTTCATGGGCGGTGGTTACCATCAGGTGACCCACCAGCTCCATTGCCGACTATGACATAAAAAAGTGCTAATTTAAGGCCAATGCCATCTAGATTGATTTTTTGTTTATTTCAATTGAGTTTAATTTCCTTGTAAAAGTGTATAATCGAAGGACCGAGCGCAAAAACAAACATTGTCCTATAAAAAAAACTAGAATCGTAACTCTAATAGAACAAAAAATGCTTGTAAATACTTCGACTCACAATAGTTAAACTATAAACTTCGTTAAGTAATGCAGTTAAACCCCAACAAGCAATCGTGTTATTCGCTATGGTAACTTATGAAATAATATTTGTAGTTTTTGTTGCTCTATGTTGCTCATTTTCCTTTAGTTTTTGTTGTAATGCGTGCTTTTTGCCGTATCAATAATGTGAAATTAGGGTCGTCTCGACATAATACTCATCATTATGAAATAGAAAAACAATGATTTATACTGTAATTGTTAATACGAGAACGATAATATATACTTATCCTAGATTATATAAACTTCTTTTTTTCTATATAACAGTAGATATATAAACAGCTTTTCAGAGTTAAACGTCAATTAGTGTCAGTTGAAGTGACATAGGTATGTTACAGAGAAAAAAGACAGTTATAAATATGTAAGGAGCTGCTATAATAATAGGTTATTGTATTAATTCATTACGATGATAGCTTATTAAATATCATATTGTAATATGGACATATCTGTTCTGACTTAATATTTTTAATTACTTTAATTAATGGAGAATGTAATTATAGTTTCATTAGTTAAAATTTGTTGTTTTTGTTCTTTATTTTATGTTAGATGGGAAAATATCCGATATTTTTTTATTTATTCATTGATTACTGGAATCCATATGTCATTAATATTTACATTTGTTACATGTTAATATACATAATATGTTTCCAGTTTTACTATTTGTTAAAATCTGATTTATAATTCAAGTTTATATTTGTATTCAAATACAATAATAAATTTCTTGATTTACGTTTGAGTATAACGCCACCTATGTAAATATTTACTTACTAAGGAGATTGCGCTCATTGAACTCGTCTGTACTTGTGTGCGTTAGCGGCCATATTGTTGAATCCGATTCGATATTACAAGGATGTAACTGTAAGCCTCCATAGCTCAGGGGTTAGAGCACTGGTCTTGTAAACCAGGGGTCGAGAGTTCAAATCTCTCTGGGGGCATCTCGTTCTTTTTTTTCTTTTATTTTTGTTTTGGAATTCAAATATATTAAAATCGATACATTATTTACACAGTTTATTAAGGATTGAATATAATTAATCAACACGTTTTTTAATTCATTTTTTTAGCATTATTTGAGAGAGTATAATATCAGAGATTCCCTACAACTAGATATAGATAAAAATAATGTTTTTGTATTTTCTGAATTCTAATAATTATTTTTTAGTTTTAAATAAATACCATTAATTCGTGAAAACATATCTACAAAATTCTTATTAACCTTTTTATTTTTAAAATGTTTTTAAATAAAATTTTACTGTAATTTCCTTAGTCATACTATATTTAATATGTGGATAATAATAATCATTAATGAATTGATGAATTCCCAATTTCCAGCGGACTGGTCGTCGGAGTGCGTGTCGCGCGCGGAGATCCTGCGGCTGATATACCAGGGCCGCTTCCTGCACAGCTCGGTGACGCTCGGCGCGCTCGGGCTGCCGCTCGGCCGCACCACCGTGATGCACCTCGTGCCGCGCGAGCACCTGCCCGAGCCGAACTCGCACGGTACGATATGTGATATACGTCTAGGGGCTATACAGTATACACCTAATAATAAATCTTGATCTGGTGTAAATAATTGTGATATTTATGCTAGTTGCTACACCCTGATATGTTATAGATTAATGGACTTTATACTGTATTACAAGAGATCAATTTAGGTTAAATTTATCATTAAGAAATTTCATTTGACTCGGGTTTCAAATATGTGAGATTGATTATTAAGATGATATTGTGGAGATATTGTGGCATCCAAACTTTACGAAATTTATGTCTACTTATTTTCGTAAAGTTAAAAAGTTAAAAATCTGTGAATCGGGATTTAAATGCGGCCACCACAAAAACTAACCCACATTTATAACCTACTTTTTAATAATAGTAACATAATGTTTACAGAAGTCCGATGGAGTTAACAGTACCTTTCCCAATATTTTCCTCCTTGTCCATTCCGTTCCTCATTCCGTAAGTCCTCACATACATTTTTATGAAATATTCTTTGTATAATATCTAATTTATCAACATTTTAACATCCATTTTAAATCAGTATTTCGTATAAAATTCCACATTGTAAGGGGTTTTGTTATTTCTCCATTGTAGCGTGTAGGCACTCTGTACGTTTCGCCAATGAAATATATTAACGCGTACTTTTATCGAATTCCAGATCAACGACAGAAAAGTAAAGGTGGCTCCAGCAGTTGCTGTTCGGCGTCCTGCTGCATATTGTAATGCGAGCGCCACGGGACCCTAATTGTGTTCACAGTTCACACTCAGTGATCGTAGGCAGACTCGACGGCGGGTGCACCGGACTCTTGTGATGTTTTTAAAAGACTCGCTTATTTGTAAGAGATTATCCACTTAGATAATTTCGTTTAGTTTATTTTCTAATTAATACGCTAGCACTCGGAGGCGAGAGACGTTTCGATCGAGCACAAAATTCGTAAGAAATTCACGCACACGTGGGGATGCTATTAAAAATATCGCAAGCGGCTTTGGTTTGTTTTCACGTTGCTGCTGTCTGCGCTGCCAGTAGATTTTGCCGGAGTTTTAGTGACAAATTATTGCGTTTATATAGGGGTTGTTAGATGTATCTTAAGGCATTATTAACGCGGTTTGTTGGAAAATCTTAAGGCTGAATTCAATTGGTGGAAAGGACGGTTTGCCAGCGTGAAAAAAAAAAACTAAACGTCATTGTCATTCGACAGCTAGAGCGTGACTCTCACCGCGTTAGCTCATTATAGGTTATAATGCTGCCGTGTTTAGTAGGTAGTCGGTAAGTAACAAAAAAATTGAATGTATAAATGGAACGCGATTGTATGTATAGTTCCTCTAGATCGGCTTGTATGTTCGTTCGTATAAATTCTTAAGCCATCGATATGAATTTAACGCAGATATTTATATATTAATATTACGATATGTGGATTTCAGTCGTGTCTGCATTGTATATAGTATAATACTTGGTTACGATAATTTTGTGATAAGTTCTTGCAATATTTTGGAAGTTTCTTTTTTTTATTTTTAAAATTGGTTATTTACGTTGCTAGCTGTTGCTTGAATGGAGTTTGGCTATTACCTTAATAATTATGCATTATATATATTTGAACGCAAACACGGCGACTGGTTGTAATATTGAGAAAAATTTTAGTATATTCATATAATTTTATTTTAGATTTTCTTTTCATCTTAATATAGCCGAGTTTCTGGTATTTTAATGAACAATAATTAATTAAAATATTATCTCAATAGTCTACCGCCATTTTAGTGATTAAAAAACATTTTAGATTAAAATTAAACGACTCAGTGCTTAGGTTTATGGGTTGCAATAATGCAAATATTTTCGAAATAACTCTCAGTGTTACCAGACTCCAATAATTGTAAATACAAACTTTATATTATTACTTATACATCACAATATATTATGTAGCGTTCGTTATATCGGCTTATATGATTTAGATATAAATTTGTTTTATTTTTTTATAATTGGCTATATTATTTGAGTTTGGCTAAGCCGTATTTTAAGCTAATAAATTTCACTATCCATCCTGTCTTTTAAACATTTTGTGATATAGTACAAATAAAATTATTTACGGACAGACAGAAGTAAAGATAAATTTTAGATGTATCAGAAACAGTATTAAGGGGAACTGATTATTTTTTGACCTCTAGTGGACGTAGGAGTGTATAGCTGATTTTACTAAATAAACAATGAATTTAAATTAATTGTAACTGAAATTCAATTTTTTTTTCTTGCCAGATCTAATAATCAAATAGCACCTTCAAAATCAGCAGTATATTCCCAAATCCAAATAGTATGAATGTATTTTTTTTATTTGGTTACTCTGTTTAGTTGCTGTATGTATTTTGTTAAGTTGTGTAAAAATATCCTAGTTGATAATTAAAGTAAAATAACAAATTGATTTGCATTTTTAATTTTCGCTTGTTTTCCTCCTTTGTATATAGATGGCGTTTTAATAAATTGCTTATATTGGATTTTTTATTTTTAATACGATCATTTTATTATTATAATTTGCTTGACATATCGCTTATTTATTAAATTGATAAGTATCATAAAATTTTTAATTACTGTTAATGAATGTAACCTGTAAAGTGTTTAATGAATTAATACCTATAATCTTACTTATACGTCCACGGCAAATGAACTAAAATCGTATATTTTGTTAACTATAAGCACTTCCATAACCACTGCTTTTAAAAATCTAAATGTTAAATTTAGTGGGTCGGCGACAATAGAGTGGACTTAGAAATAAGCGAGATAGGGCTAAAACTCGACTTAAAATGTGTTTCCATACATATTAAACCGTCTTTGTATATACGCTCTGTCTGTTTATTATTCTCTTTATAATTATGCACTCCGAATTCGGGCTAAGTATGTATAGACAAATCGTAAGATAGATCGGATTAAGGCGATATGGTAGTATATAGTTCGATGTCTTCACCGTATTTTAATATTTCCATAGAGTATTTCCGTAATTACGTGATATTTGGAGCCACTTATTTATTATACCATTATGCAGATTATTATTGATACAAATTTATTTTGCTAATTTAAATTACGATAATTACGATAGACTACGAATAATAATATCAAAACCAGGTATTGTAATGTCGCGCTACGATTTCTGGTTTTGCTAATATTATTACGAGGTATTGTAGATTAAACCTATATGCGTAAAATAAAATTTCCCCAAACCGAAATATTGAACAATTTCAAACATCGTTTTATAGATCGTCGACAAAATGGTGGCATCCAAACGAATGTAAATAATAAATTTACTTTAGTCAAATCTAGCGTTAATTTTAGCTTCGATACTCGAGCCGTTGTATGTCTGTGTGACCTAAATTTTATATCGGCTGACTAGTTAATTAAAATTTGGCAATATTTAATTTTTATTAGTCTGATTGGATGTAGATAATTTTAAACGCAATTGATGATACAAAACAAGGTAATGCAAGCTGCGTTGTTGGGAATATTATATGTCTTCTTTCATTATAGTACAACTATATTTTGTTGAATGATTGATAAATTAAAAATACTCGAAAGTTTTAATCATTTATCAACTTGCAAATAATTTAACACTGACTTGTTAACTTCTGAAAGTCTTGATAATATATTAGACACAATTTTTTCGCGTATTAGTAAAATTTAAAATGCCAACGCATATTTTAAACTTGATTTTATCTAAATAGTTGAAGCGTACAACGGTGAATAAAATAGGTGTCTCTGTATAACAGGTTTACATAATCTATATAATTGTTAATATAAATTATAATAATGTTGATGACTTGGTTGGAAGGTAGGTTTGCTATCGGTTTGTGTGATTAAGTATAGATAGTTTTATAATTATTGAAACACTATAGGTTGTATATTGTTTCAGCGATTGAGTTTCGATGGGGTCAAATAAAATTTTAAGAATGTATCTTGTGTTTTATTTTAAACTAAAACTTAAAAAATTTGCATTATTTTATTCACTTACCTCAAACATAGATGGGTAATATAATATAGTGATGGAATTGGTAGTGAAGCACTTCACTGGATTCGAAATATCATTAAAAGTTTAAAATAAACGAAAGGAAAATACTGGATACCAATGAAAAAGGGTTAATTATTATCAACAGATGTTTAATAATCATTTTAAATGACAATGACTTTTACAACATTCACATTAAAATGTTTAATAAGTTATAATAGGTTATCATCGGATGCCATTTCCTATGCTTAAAACGAAAAAGTCGGTACAAGTATAGGCATCATCATATC
Source organism: Zerene cesonia (assembly GCF_012273895.1). Classification (NCBI taxonomy): domain Eukaryota; kingdom Metazoa; phylum Arthropoda; class Insecta; order Lepidoptera; family Pieridae; genus Zerene; species Zerene cesonia. Next base: position 1,465,859 of record NC_052128.1, on the reverse strand, counting down.
ACTTTTAATTTTTATATCTTTTCCGTTCAGTTCGTCAAACTGCATTGTTATGGATACATCAAATACCAGTTTAATATAAATAAGTTCCTGTCTAACTCTAACTCTGCTGCGCTGAGTTGTTTGAGTTGCTTCTCGACTTGCTGTAGCAGCGCCACTTCGGGCGGTGTAAGTGTTTCCAATACCTGATCGGGAACAGATAAACATACATAAAGAAACGTTGAAAATAGTTCTTAAACAATCTCTGTTTTTAATGGTTTTCATAAGTACTTCAAAGTTGGTAAAACACAGCCAAATGTAAAAATAATATTTAGACCAGTTATATCCATATTATATTGATAGTTATATCTGTATTATATCTTTCAATTATATTGAATGTTGAATATACAGCAGAATGAATGGTTTAAAAAATTGTATCAGTCTGATTGTTAAACTGGAAAGCTTCTTGATCGATTCTGACGGGACTTAAGTAGCAAATAGCAATGATAAGTAAAGTAGAAACAAAGAGAATTTTGGAAAAAAAAAGGGTAAAATTTAGGAAGCCGAAGTAAAAACAATGTCAAAAATGCGATAAAACTGTAATTTTAAAATATATAAAAATAAAAAAGGTAAAATACGAGTATGCCCAAAACTCGCCTAGCGCGTGCATACTCACATACTACGAATTTGTATTGAAAACGGATAAGCAACTAATGCGTTAAATAATATATTAAAAAAATCATAGTGATTTGCGGTTGTTCGTAAAATGGCGCCACACAACAATCACCTAAACCCAAGCAAGTACGTAGGTAACTACGTGTGCACTCACGTCGTCGATGTTGGCCTGCGGCTCGTTGCGCAGCGCCATCCCGTGCACGATGGTGCGCACGCGCCGCTGCTTGTCGAGCGCGCGCGCGTGGCGCCGCTCCGCGCCCGCCCGGCTCGCGCTCACGTTGTGCAGCGCCGCCTCGCACAGCGCGCGGCACAGCTGCACCACCTGCGCACCGCCCACCCACACCGTACACACCCGTACACACCCCTACACACTGCGCACGCGCACGAGCACAGCAACACCCAACTAACGCTTTATGTATACCAACTACATACTGTGCACAATACAATTTAACCACCTCCACGCCGCATAGTCGCTGTACCAGATGCAGTCAAAACACAAAATGCGAAACATATGAGAAAGAAATGAAATTTTACGAGAAAAGTTTTACGTAGTCAAGGTCATACATACACTGCTTGCATACAACAAAATATTACATGTCAATTGTAATAAATACAAATTATAAGAGCAGTAAATATAGAAATTAGCAATTACTATCATATAATAACACCATAGGCTGGAATATATAATATGCTCGTCTATAAAATGTAACACAATAATTTCAGAAATTATACATCGCATTTATATTATTAGTATTTTGTCTTGTTGAAAACACAAAGTATAAAATTATTCAACACAACATTCTAACGGTGTCAGCACACTGCTCGCATCATAATTGCAAATGACAGAAGTCGAAAAGAAACTGTACATAATATTCAGGTTACTCAAAAGGTCACTTAATAATAACATACTATTTTCTCTTTTCAAAATCTCAGAACGTGGTTCAGTGAATGCACTGGTCCTTCGAGCCGGAAAAAATAGATTACTATTATTTTATTGGAATTTTTACAAATGCATTTTACATTATGTCTCTCTTACCTCAAAAAATTTGACGTGATACAAATATATGCCCTTTTGAAGTCCTGAAACGTGTTGGGACTTCCTCATTGGCTGAAATGATTATTACAAATTATTGTTTTCTTTCAGTGTTATTCAATTTTCGTAATATTCAATATATAACAGCCTAATCAAGTTTTGTCTGTGTAGAAGCAATGTTTTTAATCTATGATTATACATATAGAGAGATTTTATTGGAAGTTTATAATGGATAACTGATAGAAGATAGAAGAGTTTAACTTCTAAACTTTACTCATTTGTAGGAGCAGAAAATCACTTTTTCTTCTAGTCTATTTTATTTCTAGGTGGAGGTGGACCATAGCCCAGTAAGTTGAATTTTATATAAAAAAAAGGTGTGCGATACACATACGATAGAAGTGAAACTTCAGTAAATCGACAAAAGAATGAGATGAATATAAAATAGTATGTATATTTCTGTCTCATTCTTTGTTGCCGGCTTCATTCTACACATTTTTGTATTTGTCTCTCTTACCTGCCGTTTTTTCCGGTGCATCAGGTTTGAAATCACAACGATTCTACAGAAGTTTCACTTGAAAAGCTAAATTTAAAGTTACTTATTATAAAATTAGTACCTGCACACTAATAAAATGCTCTTCAAGAAGTTTATATGTAAGTTGTTTGCACAACTTGTTCGGTAACATTGCATTCTTTTGTATATCTTCTTCTTCTATATATTTCTTAGTGCGAATCAATCTGAAATGAAGTTATTGTCCCTAAGTAAATTGATTACTTTTATATTTATCTTCATATTCACGTTTATTTTATAAAATAGAACTGACCAAGTGTGAGACATCACTCACACAAGATCCAAATAACAACCATATAAAAACGGACCGATAGTGGAATTGTTATCCTTTCATTTCAATTCAATTTATTAAGTTCACCATTAACTTATTGACAGTATACATTTCGTTTCACCTCCACCAACATATACCGTCACTAAAATAAATCACTCACAAATTTACTATATACACTAGCAGTTTTTAGTAACCTAACCGCTAATTACTACCTAAATATCCTAGCGGCCTTGGAGCCCAGCCGCTCAGTGACCACGTGGTCTAGAACATTCTCGACCAACAGCGCGGCGGCGCGCTTTGCTTGCACACAGTACTGCCCCCCACCCGCATCTCCCGTCATACGAATAAATCCGGCGCCATTTTCCTCTGAAATTGTAGTTAGTTTAATGTTATTTTATGTCTGTTTAATAACTTCTATTTGTTAATAGTTGTAAGGCATTATACATGTTATTAGAGAAAATCTGATATCTAAAAGAAAATGGATACATTTCTAAATTGCTTTATTTTCAGGCTAGCACCTAACATTAAAGAAAATTACGTATCATAATTCGCACTCACCCATAACTTTAAGATAGTGCTCTAAATGTTGCATCAAAAGCGGTTTATCCGTAAGTCGTTTCGCGTGTTCCTTTAGCTCCCCTAGCGCTACTGGGTTGGACACCTCTGCCCACGCTGATGATGAGAGATACATCTCCTGGAGTAGTAGACGCATCACTTCACCCGCTAAAATTTTACCACAGATTCATATGTATTTACAATAAAAGAAATGCTATGCCACAATCTGTAAAACTTGATGAAATATCAATAGGTAATCAAATGTTGTTTTGTTGGTCGAAGAAGGCATGGTATTATACTAATTTGGTATACTTCTATGAACAATTTAACAAACTCTTTATGAAAAATACATAATGTTATTATTTTATTTGATTCCATACAAAATTATTAGTAAAAAAATTATATGAAAACTCAATCAAGACAATAATAACACTAAAATAACTTACCGTTCTCATCAATGCGTCGCGTCATAGCTTTTATCATAATCTCATCACGGAAATCTTGGTGAAATCTATCATAGTTCACTTTCCAATATATTTCTGCAATTTAAATAAATATCAATTTATATTATGATAAGAATGGCCAAGGAACAAAATTAAGAGCATAATTCTTTTTTCTTACTGCAAATACAGTTTGTGAGAAAATAAACCCTATATAATTTAATTTTTTTCTCAACTCATCAGTCTACCAATAATGTAATAAGATATTATACTTACTATCAGTAATCTCAGTTGGGTTGTTCATGGCTTGCATGAGAACCCTTACATCCAGATCGGGTACAATGGTCACCACTGGCACCAGGCTGGGGACATCACTGCCCTCCTTCAGTTCTGGCACAGGGGCTTGCTGGATGTATCCTGCGGTTGCTAGACTTATGAATGTATCCTTTAATTGCACTAGGCTTAGATTTTTTTCCTGAAAAATATTTGTTTTACTAATAAGTAGAAAACATGTTAAAAATCTCACTAATATTATAAATGATAAAGTTTGTTTGTTTGGATGTTTGTCTGTTTGTTTCAAAATCCAGTGGTTTCAGTGTGATTAATGGAATCACACTGAAACTACTGGATTTTGAAATTTAGTATACAGACAGAGTATGAGCCGACTTGGGTGATAGGATACTTTTTATTCTGATTAAATGCTCTGTTTGGATAAAATAGGAATTTTGATATCCGGGCCCGTCCGGGACGGGTGTATAATTTTACAAACTTTTTGAATTTTTTATATGACCGTCTCAAAAATGTGTTTTTATACACTTTTGTTACACATTATTTACCGTCTCATCCTTTTGTTTATTGGCCAGAGTAACTAGTAGCATTGTCGCTGTGCAGATTGCTTGTTGCAACAATTCCTCTACAATAATCTCAGCCTCTTTGCCGTATTTGGTCTTCATCTGAAGTAGGTACCTATGCATATATTTAATTTATATTTTATATGATATTTACATACAAACCATAAGCAGTTTTAATTTACAAATTGCATTGCTTATACATTAAATATTGAATCAGTTCTGAGTTTAGCTGTCTAGTAATTAATAATGAAATTTTATACCTTGGATATCTTATGAGCAGTAATACATTATCAGGCAAAAGTTTATAGTCTACAAAAACCCCAGAAGCTTCAAAGCTGGCTAAATCAAATTTGAGCAGCGTCCTTAAGCTTTCCACAACCTGAAATTTAATGGGATTAATTACTGGCTGTGTTTAAGTTTATGGAACAAACCAGTAACAATACTACTCCTACCTTTACTCTAGGAAGTCCTGTAGACTTTACAATCATTCCAATTGACTTGCAACCATATCTAAAAAGATCACTACCGACCTTTTCTACTATTTCACCAAAATATCTTTGAAGAATTTGTGAAACTAAACGACCTAGCTGGTGCGACATTATACTTTGTTTTTAATATTTTAAAATATTTGGCTTAAGTATTAAAATCTTGCTACGAAGTCCCATATGATTTTCTCAAGAAATCTACACATCTTATCGTTTCCTTAAGGTTAGACCTGCATTTTGCTTGCATGTCCGAATGTTTTTGTTTTGATTTAAACGTCAATTAACAAAGTCAGTGTCAGCTGTTGACACCACAGAGTAAGTAATATTCCACGTAGTTAACCACGTTGACACCTCACAAAATAATTTGTGGCGAAGGTTAAATTAGTATCAAATAGGTACGGCACAATGTGCGCATTATGTCATAATGTGTATATGTTGCACTTAACACCTTTAAGGATTATTAATACTTCATAATAAATAAATTAATATTCATAATAAGTAAAAGAACATTTAGTTTAAATTGGTTGAAAAATTCAAAAGCATGTAAGAATAAAACAATTTCTTTGTACAGGCTTTACATTTTATCTCCACCATTATTAATGTACTTAAGTGTACAATCAAAATTCCATTGTCAAACAAACTGTAGTCACTACACAGTTGTGTCAACTGTCATAACATAAGTTATCAATTATATGTTCTCAGATTTTTTTATTTTTTATAAACTTACAATAATAATATTATTATATATTGTTGGTTCCTATAAGACTATTTTTTATGCATATGCTATGCATATTGTACTATAATCATATTAGCTTAGTTTACCACTAATGAAATCTGTACTTGTTCAAATAAATATTTTAATTTCATACAAAAATGAATATAGAAAGTGCAGCTGTAAATATTTTGAAGCGTGGTGTAGAGCTTGATACCAAGCAACGTTATACAGAAGCACTCGTTTGTTATCAAGAGGGCCTTCAAATATTAGTGGACAAAATCAAAGGTCTGTCATTATTCATGTTCTAATGTATATGAAAAAACAGTTTTGTTTCTCATATTATATATATGTTGTTTTTTTATGATATAAAATAAATGGTGCTTAAAAAATAAGAAAATTTTCATTTTTATGGGTGAAAATGTTCTGACATAGAAGAGATAAGAAGTTTGTTATGTGTTCATCATTATTTTTAGGTGAAATAGATGAAAACTCAAGGAATTATTTAAGAAAAAAGGTAGAAGAATATATGAACAGAGCAGAAGCCATAAAGAAGTTAGTGTTAAAACAAAAAGAACAGGGACAGTTCCATGAACAGGTTCACATTGAAAATGACTCCACCGGCCATAGTTATAAGGCCTTATTCGGAAGATTCTTGGATGAAGAAGTACAGTATGTTATTGTAGAAGATCCTTACATAAGAAGCTTTCATCAGGTTTGTTAAAACTTTTTTGTGCATCTAAATTTATATCTGAAATGAGAACCACAAGATTACTGAGACAATTATGTTAAACAAATTTACATCAGGGAGAAATAATACTGTATAATTGTCATTTTTGTAAATCTGTGTGTAATAATTATTTTTTATATAAAATTAAATGTTAAATGTATTTTACTATAATTAATATAAAATTTATTTCAGTGTCAAAATTTCTTAAGGCTATGTGAGTTATTGGTAAAGTCATGTAGAAACCTCACACACATAGAGCTACTTACTACAAAAGACAATAAAACAGAAAGAGACCAAAGAGAATGGTTGTCATATTTGCGCAGTGATTTATTAAAATATAAAGTACAACTAGTTGTAAAATATTCTGAAACACTTCATGATAGACAAATAATGTGAGTATTCTATAACTTGATTTATATCCTGCTAATATTGTACATGCGAAAGTTTGTGAGGGTAGATGTTAGATAGTTGGACAACTGGAATAACATATACTTACTATCCCGATATTCCTACAGCATACATAATTTTGCGGGTAAAATTGCGGGATGCCGCTAGTGTTATATAGATGCATGCACTGGCTCCGCCCAGGTAGTCATTCTAATTGAAATCTGTTGTGTTTGTTAAAATATTTTATTTTTCTTTTGTATTTACTTACAGACTTAGCTCCGGATGGGTGATTAAAATTGGTCGTGGTTTAGACTTCTTTAAAGCAACAGACAACAAATTTTGTCTGGGCATGCATGATTTGGATCTGAGGCAGTGTCACGAAACAACAGTTGATATTGTGCACTCTAAGAATATAAAACAATCTTACGGGTGACAATTCAGGTTTAAAATTAGTATATACTATGATATATTATGATCTAAATGTGTTTGCACTATTGTTTTCTTGATAATCTATTTGTCAAAGAAATGTTTAAATTATGATTTTTGTTTCAAGTTTTCCTTTCAACACTTTTGCTATCAAACATTGTCTGTCTGTCTCTCATGGTTTTAAAATAAAAAGGAATTGCCAAATGTGTTGCTAAGCATATAACTTAAAAATGACACATCAAATTTGCCAAATTTTTTTTGAATGTTTTTGTTAAGGCACAAGAAAGGTTCTTATGGAGAGAAAAAATATACCACGGGTGAAGCCAAGGCGAACTGCTAGTTTAGATAATGTAAATGTTGTAGTGGAAATGTTTTTTGCTTGTGATACTATGTCATAAGGGATTCTTTGTAAAATAAAATGAACCTAGTTGTAATGAGTAATATACTTTATTTTATAAACAAAACAATATATTTTTACATTGTTAAGTATACATGCATTATTTTTATATGGTGTATACTTTAAGTATATAATATGTAAAGTGCTGAGTATAAATGGTGTTTTTTTATTAAATGTATACTTATATTGGTTTAAGTATATAATTCTGACGCAAATACAATTTAATTTAATAACTTAACATTTTTCATTTCTAACGCATGAATTAATAAATAAGCACGATCTAAAAAGAACGAAATTATAAAAAAAGTGGAGTTCAGATGTGCAAATTTAAATTTGGAATATTTCTTAAACTAATATTTAATTTCTGTACGCCGTTATACAAATAAAACATTGGATCTATTTGACTAGCAATATATTAGGTATGGCCTCTGATACAGTCACTTCACAATAAAGAAACTACAAAACAAAATTAAATATATTTACAAGACATTTTATTGGAATGTATGGCAAATATGAGCCTGAATAATTTCATTTGTCATTGTTCTGAGTGTAATTACTGGATGTTAATTTTAAATAGCTGAGAAAATTGTCTTTTAATTTATTTATAATTTAGATTAAAATACTAAAGATGATAATATTTAGTTTATTAATGTATTGCTAGTAATCAAAATGTTCAGTCTCCTTCGAGAAAGCTATTCGCCAACAGATGGCGCTCTTCTAAAACTCTACACATAGCTCTCTTGCTTCGCCGAGAACGTCATAAGAGATTCCATTAGATGCGGTCGGATCATTTCGTCGACATCTTTTTGATAATCCTTGAAGGCATCTGGGTGGTGTTTGTATAGAGTCCTGAGCGCTTTGAGGCAATGTATGAGGGTTTGGTCCGGGTTAGATTCGACATGTGGCCGCGTTCTCTGCATCCTAACCAGGCGGATAAGATGAGGAATGCCCTCCAACTGTACGATTTGTTGAGCGACGTCTGGGACTATGACCAGTCTGTGGGAATATAAATGATAAAGTTACAATTTATGCATCGTACTAGAGTTGGGATTATTGAAATTGAGTAATAAAAATATTTCACGGAAGCCTATGTCGTAATTCAAAATTATTTAATAATTGTAAAATATTCAACATTTTTCTTCTATTTTAGTCCGCCACCGTCTCACCGTCTCGCTATATCATTCTTTAATAATCAACATAATTCATTGAAAGCAAATATAACAAATGCACAAAATAGCTAGTTTCGCCCGCGTTGTCAAAGGAAATTCCATAGCAATGAGATGGTGCCGCCGTAATTAGTAGTTATATATATACATATATATGTTGTTTACATTATCAAAGATATATTTATTTTTGTATTATCTTATGTATCGAGGTACAACTGCTAATGAGCCTTAATAAATAAAGAAATCAACACACTGATTTATTAGCTAGGATAGTGATTACCTAGATATAGCCTCGGCAGCGTGGCAGTGCAGGCGGTGCTGCGCGCGCAGCTCGGCGGCGCGCGGCGCGTGCGCGGGCGCGGCGCGCGTGAAGCACACCAGCGCCACGCTCGCCGCCGCCGCGCGCGACAGCTGCAGCAGGCAGCGCGTCACGCGCGACAGCGACGCCAGCAGCGACGCCGTTTGCTCCTGCATCAGGGGATTTATCATTATAGTGTGAGGGATACTCAATATATGATTTTAATTAAGTGTAATGGAGGAATTGGATTGGCCACACGCTCCGAAGGGATAGTGGTCATGTTGTAAGCCAAGGCTTGGACTGGAACCCCAAGGAAAGTGCAAGCGTGGCCGTCCTAAACAGACCTGGCAGCGGACAATCATAGCGGAGGCCAAGGAAATCGGGAAAACATGGAGCGAAATAAAAAGGGAAGCTTACGAAGAGTAGCTGTCGGAGCACTGTGGATGCCCTCTGCCCCAGCTAGGGGACATAGAAATCTAAATCAAGTCAGTAACGGTGCTAAAAAATTGATTTTAAAATAATCAATTTGAGCCATTGCTTAATGGGTAGGGCGCTTGATATGGCAATACTTTTGTATGTGTGAGTGAAAGATGTTTATAAATAACTGATTAAAATACAGATGCCTGATAATAGCAAGGTAGCAATCACTTTTAAAACTAAAATAGTATGTTAAATACACTAATAAAGATTTAATTTCAATTAGCAGAACTTGAACATACATCATTGTGCGTAAAAATCTGCTTTAACTATTATTACCTGTAGGAATACAGAGATATTTGGGCCTCTTCGCTTGACTGCATCAAGAAGTCGCTCCACAGTACGATGTCGTGTCATTACTTCTATGATGTCACAGTTTATTTGTTCCTCTTTTTCCAATTCTAATTCTCGCACGAGGTTAACAAGGCACGCTGTGCATAATAGCAGAAGCTGGCAACACTCCGTTCGAGATAGAATAGCTGCAATAAAAACATGTTTATTATTGCATATTTAAATATACATTAATAGCTATTATATTTAAATGTATAGAAACATAATGTCCATGGCACATATTGTTTGGTTATACTATACAGTAACGTACATATATAAATTTATATTTTGTTTAGTTAGCTATTCAACTCTAGATGTCGTTATATTTAACGCTGTGCTCAATTAATGTGGCTGTTTTAAAATCATCCAATATCTTGTTTGGTAAACAAAACGTGCTTACGGGAGATTCTTTGAATATTTTTTCCAAGAATTCGGTTGATACGTTTTAGCACAATACCTATTTTACGATAAATGAAACGCCACATCAATAAACTACACATAATGTTGATATATTCAGTCTAAGTATAATATTTTCTTTTTGTAACATGGTTTGTAAAATCTAATAGTGTTATCCTTTAAAATTAGGCTCTATTTCTCTACCTATGTAAATTTTTTCGTTATCCTTTTTATGAAAAACTACTAATTTACCTGTAATTTGGTATTCTTACAAAGTATAATGAAATGAAAGAATGAAAGTATAATTTACTGATACATTATAGTTCAAATAATATAGAGACTATTTGTACAAATGAGATACGCATTTTAAATATCACGGAGTAACTGAACACAAAACTAAACATTGATATATTTTTTAGGATCAAAATTAAATCTTACCAGTAATATTATCCACAATGGTGTTCAAATAGAAATGCAGCTGGGTCAAATCATGATGACCCCTCAACCATGGCGCCGTGATCTGAGTGAGGACGGTGATCGCTTCCCGCATTTGTGGCTCCGGGTTGGACTCGTCTGATAGAATGTCGGACAGGATCTCTATACCGCCACCCTGCGGGTTTAGATTTGTTACTTATTTATATGGCATGAATTTTTTTTTTTACTGACGTTTCCAAAAACAAGCAGTTTTCAATTCGATTTGCTTTTGTTGCTCATAAAACTTTATATTATGATGTAAACGATTTGCTACGGTTAAGTGAAAATCGGGGAAAAGAGTCCATCAAAAGGTTGAAAAAAATTCAACGCAATAACTTTAACGACAGCTTTCTCTATTTATAATAAAACGACATAATTATGAAGCGTTAAAAATTCCATTACAAATCACCGTAAAAATTACACCAAAACACAAAAAAAAATTATCTTCACAAATTTGCCGCTCGCCTCTAATTAATCAAAACACAATCCGTCACAGATTAATGAATAAAACAGATAACAAAACTCACCTCTTCGAATTGCTTGATAGCTTCAGCTGTAACGCACACCGTAGCTAAGGCGCGTAGAGACAGCGCCTTAACCGAGCTCTTGTTAGACTCGATAATGGCCGTTAGCAAAGCCCTAGGCACCCCGCAGTCTACGAACGGTAGTTCTGTTATGCTCTTAATGATTTTAGAGCACTTTTCGTGCAGATTGTTGTCGGTGTTGTCGCTCAACATGGCTAAATGGCCGATGGAGGTTAGCGTACTTTTTAGTATCATGTCAGAAGGTGGTTCTTCTATTATAGATACCAGGGTCTGAAAATATATTATGAAATTAATTAGTATTATTTTTAAGCATATACTTTCGAATTATCCTTACTGAAATATTGAAATAGGTTGCGTCTTCTATGTTTTTGTGAGACTGAAGTGGTTATGGGAATGTTCTGAATTTGATAGATTTTAGGACAAACAAAAGTAAAATTACTAATGAATTATATTTATTTACAGAAAATATAAAAGCAGAAGAAGTAATATCTACTATATACTAAGGTGAAATATTTCGAACTATTTTATTACTAGATTCTAAATAGTCTATACCTACATTAATATAAGTAACGTTTATCGAAACATAATTTATTAGAAATAAGTTCTGTGAATTCAAGTTTCTTGCCGATTCCTAGGGCATAAAATAAGCTTAATCACGATTATGGCTTAAATAGGGCTGCCACGACACTTCATTTATATTCCTTTGATTTATATCTTTATTATGTGCTACAAATTATGTTTTATTTATTATTTATTATTATTTATTTATTAGCAAGTACAAATATTAGATTCACAGTTTATATATTAACAAGGAATATAGGGCTAATCGCAGGTATCAATGAAATGGGAATAAAACATTATTTTTCTAAACATATATACGTTTTAATATTAAGCTTTAAATTGACACTTCTTTGCAAATATACTCTAATTTTATAAGAAAATAGCGATTTTGCTCCGTATGTTTTTTCTCCAAATAAGAACCTTCCTAGTATCTAAACAAAAACGTTTCAAAAACATCTGCCAAATTGGTCGAGCCGTTCTTGAGTGTTAAACTTAGAAACACATTTGGCTCATTTTTACACGCTTTTTATTAGCTTCACCTGTATGTTTGTTTGTATGTTTGTTTGTAACCGACTTCTTTGGGCGCGATTTTGACCCACTTTAAACGGCCAGATTTCGTTCAAACTTTGTAGATTTATTGAGGACCGATGACAATACACTAATTTGATAAAATTATTCCATTTTTTAATTTGCAAAATATGATTTTTGTTAAAGCGTGTTTTTTAGTTTTTTTTAAACTAATATTTATTTTTATTATATATAAAGAGAAATTTTTATGATGTAAGCAGCCCTAATAATACAGGAATACTTATGAGCAGGATTGGCGAGTCTCCAATGAATATTGCATGTACAAAATATTATATTATAAAATATTCTAGTGGTTATGCAGATTTCCCGATAGGCTTCATATTATATTCCATACCTTCAGGTATGTATTCATAATAATTATATGGCTGATTAAGAAGTATCTTTCATGGAGGTATTTAATTGGACAGATTTTAATAAATTGGTCTTATTGACCTTTTAGAAATATAAGAACTTTATACAATAAATATCATTTAATCCGTACATTCTGTGTTTACACGACATTATTTCATTATTAAAATAACATAATAACTTATTTACGTATCTAAGTATACATTAATAAAGTATAAAGTAGTAAATAGTGTTTCATATCTATGAGTAATAATTTACAGTAAATTTAATGAAATAGGTATCAATGGTAACAACTGATATATTTCAGTCACTAATATTAATAATAAAAAATAGTGTATGTATTAAATTGATCCGGTTGCGTTATCTAATAATGCCAATTGACGATTTTGACTTGCATTAAGGTCAACTGCTCATTTAATTATCTCGTACGTAGCTAAGTGCAATTGGTATTTACTATTAGTTATATGGGGAAAATGGTTTTGTTCATTTACGTAAGGAGTTCTACATAATGGTTTCCTGCATACGTCGCCATGTATCATGGCGTGTTATAGTGTGTCCACACGGAGCTTTCAGTCTTTGGTAACTGGTAACTAGGAAATAAACTGAATTATTTTTGTTTACACCGTTCTTAAGATTCGTCGTCTTGTTGAGAAATACCTTATTGCTTTTAAAGGGTTGATTTATTTCTGCCTAATAGCTATAAATTATTTATAGCTACAAATATTTAGTGAAGTTATAATAGAATCTCTTAATATCTAATTGCAATAAAAGTATTGCTAATACTTTAAGTGTTCCCTTACATTACATGCTTTGTACCACGATATTAAATCTAGACGTATCTGAAAAAAAAAGTCTACCGTCCGCCGTTTCATAAAGAATGCAATCTTACCTTCATCTGTTGCACCAGCACTGCTTTGGTAGTTTCCAAAAAGATACCAATCAATGTATCCAGGTGTTTCTCGACCAAAGTCCATTCTGGGTTTGATTCGTTCAGTTCAATCTTCACATCTTCACCGATGTCTATTAGCTTTTGTAAATACATCTGCAACGATATTTTTATTTTGTCCCACCTCTCCGGGGTTTCCCCGGGTGGTTTTGTATTGAGAGTAATGCTATGAGCCAATACGAATTCATTTATATTGGCTACTAATAAACATATTTGTTCCTCGCTTGTTTTTTTCGCCTCCATTTGCCTGCAATAAAGGTACCTTCAATTATTGAGGAGGAAATATACGAGTAATTATTATCCCCATACGATATGACGTTGCAATTTTCATATATAAATTTTATCCTGATGGTGCTTATGACATAAAATTAAATCAAGCTTCTTAGTATGTTTAGTGGATAAATACATGCCTAAATTTAACGAAAATAATCTTCCGGAATGAATGTTATTTTAAATAAATAATGTTTATGTAAATTTAATTCACAATGCTACTTCAATAGGCATTGTTAACAATACTATACCTTAATACATCGCTATACTGGTGTACGATAATTTGTCCGTGTGTCTGAACTTTTTTAATGTTGCCAGTTATAGTCGCCGAGCTAGCGGAGACCATAGCTTTCATCTCTGCGCCCAGAGGCTTGCTCTGCAATGTCGTCATACATTCATTCTCACAAGAGCCGACCAAATCGCACAACCAGTACTGTACCGGCTCCGGCCTCCGGTCACACAGCCTCTCCAATGTAGTCTGATCTATACTTCTTTCTCTGTACAGTATCTCGTTCTGATTGTTCATAACGAGCCTGCGAAAAAAGCTCGCGTTAATACAATTATAATTTGAAAGTAATGCGCAATTTAATGTTATGTAACTTACCCGCTATTGAAGTTTTCTAAAAGATTTACTCTACGCACATTCTTTTTGTTACTATTTCCGACGCCATTCATGTAGTCTTGTGGCGCTAACATTTTTGGTGTGGACGCACAAGCCAAATCTAGTTGTAGGTCTAAGAAATTCATTTCATCGTCTTTTAATTTCTCTCTTTTCGAATCGTGTGTTAAGTTCTTATTTTCTTTTGTATTTGCGTCGTATGGTATTTTCTGTTTATCTTGAAATTCTAATGGTGGAGTAACTTTTCTTTGTTTCAAAGAACTGTCTTTGTTATTAGAATTGTCTCTGCTTTGTAGATTGATATCACTCTCAGTGGCCACAAGCCTTTCATTATAATGCGGTATCAGCATTTCTTTTACTGGATGACCTACAATAACCCAAGAATCTTGTTCTTTGGTTCTCGGTAGACCCAAAGATGGTACTCTACTTCCATCTAAAATACCTCCAGCATGACTTTCAACCACTGTAGGCTTACCCTTTTTAGAAGAAAATAGTTTCAACTCCTTTGTTTTTTCCTTGGCTGCTACTCTTTGTTTGGCTTTAGGTCCTGCTTTTTTGGACGGTTTTAGATGAAGGCTATCTAATATGTTTTTTCCTAATAAAGTCTTTGTTGGCTTATGTATTTGTTCTTTAGGATATTGTTTCTTAACAGGCTCCAAATCATCTTCATCAATGTAACCAAGGGAGTGATATCCTTCTTGAATATCTAATATTTGTTGGTCTAAGCGTTGTGCTTCAAAATTTAACGATTGGTTTAATCTATTCCTCTGGAATTTAGGAGTGCTTGTTATTGGTATATCATCTTCTTGAGACATGCTTCGTTTATATTCAGGTTTTGTTGCCAAAACTCTTTCGGTGGGCACATAGGATACATTGGATATAGGAGTCCGTACTCTTGGTTGATTATTAACAGCGATTTCATTGTTATTGCCTAATTTTATGTATTCTATACTATCATCAGATTTATTTTTACTTGTTTCTAAATCTTTTACAGTTGCTACTTTACTTATTTTAGTGCTATCGCTATCAGTGCTGGAAACAAACTTCTTCGGAGGATATTTCTTGGATGGGCTTAAAATATTTATATTTTTGATGGGAATATCTTTGGTATCATTTTCTATTGCACTTACTTTATTTTCAATACTGTTTAAGTTATTTGTAGACACTTTTTTATTACTAGGTTTACAAGCATTCTCACTCAACGTTTTATTTATAGTTCTTTTCGTACTATCCTTCTGGGGTGCAGTATTGATATTCTTTGGAGTAGGATATTTACTTGTATCTTCATTTTCTTTATCTTTAAGCAACTGCAAATGTTCCTCATCCTGGTGTACTTCACAATATTTCTGTAAGTCGTAAGGAGTTTGTATCACACTGCTACTTCGCAAACGGGGTTTTGGTGTAGGTGTTTCTGAATTATCGTTAGCTAATTTCGAACTATCAACAACGTCTTTACTTTGTAAAGTATTCTGGAACTCTATCGCTTGTTTAACTGTAATGTTTTCATTATTATTAGAATCGCTACTACAAGATGATTTATTTCTATCAGAGTTGTCTGGTGACGAATAATACTGAGATGTCGGTGGTGAACTATCGGAGTCTGAGAAGCCGGAATCTTGACTCTTATGGCTGCCGGGGCTGCCATGCCGCAGGGGCCACTGGTTAGGAGCATTGTTCGCTCTAGCAATGTTATCATCACTATTGTTCCTTTGTTCAGCCTGATTGGCGATCCAATGTGGCAGCTGCGGCTCCCAATCTTGATCTTCCCTCCGATTGTTTTGGTTCCAGCCTGGTTCGGCTACAGGGCTTCCTACATTCGGCGGTGAATCACCCCACCACACCTTACTTCTTGTTCGTTGGAAGTTTGACATCCTGCAAAAGAACAAAGAGTTAGGTAAATGACTCGTGGGAAAATCGGTAGCGGGTTAATGATCGGCTCGGATGACGTAATTCCTCGGTCCATTATAAGTGACTATGATTGAGGTGCGTGGTACATGATGCGTGTCATACCAACACAAATTGCTAAGACGCATTATTTTAGAAACATTATTATTACACGGGGATCACAATTTTGAATAATAGAAATACACATAACAAATATTCTTAAAGGGCAAGACATTCATACACATTGCTGGCAGATGTTTAAAACCGTTGCAGAATCTATTGTATTCAAGAGTGCAAGGGCGTTTAGTGTTCATACATTGGCTGTGATTTTACCACCCTTCGATTTTTTTGACTTTGAATGTAGCTCATATAGCATGTAATATATTGGCCCACATAATTAAAACCATATTTCGTATCCATACAGTTTATTTTCAAATGGCAGTATAGTAATAATTGGGTTGGGTAAAGTGCGTTTGTCTATGATTCAATAAATAATTATGATTCATTTTTGCGCTTAGTGCTTTACCGGATACTGATAAATATTTTCTTTGCATGTCAGATTGTGTTAACGATTCAATTTATGCTTCCATATTTAGTAATATGATGCCAGGCGTTAATATCAGGTGCAAATTGTAGCTGTATCTCCGTTTAATATTAATTCGCAACATTATGGACATATTTTCATATGGATCACTACAGACATAAAGATAGATTATAAATAATACTTTTCTACACAAAAGTTCACCGAAGTGGACTGGAGGAGAAAAGTACTACTCCGGATTCTAAAATGGGACCGAATGATAACAATTTTCTATCAAAAAAGCAAAAATAATCACGTCAATTGGTTGAAAACTCACGGGGTTTTTGAGTAAACAAAAAAAACAATCGAATTGTGTACCTCGTTTTGGGAAACGTCAAAACTTTGGGGACTTTTTTTAGACTAAATTGGTAAACCAACATCATATCTCAGGCATGTTTCATTGACTCCAATCGGCACATTGTAGACTCAAATTAAATGTGCAGAAATTACATAAATAAACTTACGTTTATGACTCGGTAAATTACCGATTTTTATTTCTGCAATACTTAGGACATTGGCTCACGGCTTCACATACCTCGAATATTGCGCAAATGTACTCGTAATCCGTAATACTAATAACTGTTAATTATTTAAACGTTTAGCAAAGAATAAGGACAAACTTGTTAATATTTACGTTGATATTATAAAATGGAAAATCGCTTATCAGTCGGTAATATCGATTGAGAACTTAACTTTGTTGCACAAAATGTGATCAAAAAAAAAATCGTTTCCAGAAATACTTTTTAAACTGTGGTCGGTAAACATATTCAAGAACCCTTATTCGTTTATTTAAAATGCTTTTCAAGTCTAAACCCTTATGAATAAGTTATGAAAATGGCTAGCTAACACAAAGGAAAATTGTTATGAGAAGTACTCAGCTATTATTTCAGAAGTAATTTTCAAAAATTCGTAATAACATATAACATACATTATGCCACTCATAACTTGATGGCTATGGAGGTGTAATAAAACGTTTAGAAAATAGGGGATGCGGGATAACGTATTTCTTATGTTTATAATTTGAATTTTAATCGAACGTGTAGACTCTAGGACCTTGGTGACTTTTTTTTTATTTTAGAATTACAAAACGTTAATACAGATGCGGTAACACGCATTTCATAAGTTCTTATTATTTCTTTTTAGTCTGTATTTCTTTATTTTATACTTTAATGACAATATTGCTACATTTTTTATTTTCGGCGATATTTCATAGGTATTATTTCGTAAATGTTACAATACAATACACTTTATTTAATACCCACAAACACAGAAGAAAGCAAACAGGAAAGAAAGTTTTATCATATTATAAAGGCGGCCTTATTGCTTATAAGCCATCTCTGCCAGGCAAACCGGCAGTTACAAAACCTCAAAAACCTCTCTGAATTTTAAGTAGGTACCTATTTATCTTTTATCAAGTCATTTTTCATAAGTGGATACACCATAGATTACAGTTTCAAGCACATTTTTTTCTAAAACCGTCAAAGATAACATTCTTGACGCCAAGAATTTTATCGGGCATGTCTTTGACCTTCGGTTGGCCCTTGTAACTTCCTCCATTAAACGTTTCGATATGCTTCAGTGCCAACAATACTGCAATTTGTTTATACAGATGTTTAACATTGAAATTCATCTATTGAAGTTTGAGGAAGAATGAACAGAATGTAATTATGTGTGGGTAAATTATAATAATCTCTCTTTGTCACAAGCGATGTTTTGTCGTGTCTTATGATAGCATAAATGACGCGTGAGTAAAGAGATGCCAGTCTTAAAATGAAATTTGAATTTGGAATTATTCTATGTTCCAAATTTAAATTTTTGTTTTCAGTCCTGAGAGCATAGAATTGTTAGTCTATTATTTTATATATTTATACTGGCTTCAACAAATGTAAATAGCGTCTAATAAGTGGGTCATGCTTAGTTATCAACGCGCACGTAACGTAATTGAATATAAAAAGCATCGCATAACATGAAATGCACCATTGTAATGCGTTGATCATGATCGTGGGCAGAGAAAGCATGACCAAATTATACAGGCGACGACACATTTATTCCGCTCCATTACGTTCCCATATAATCATTGAGATTCTATAATTTGTACCAGGAAGAATGTAGATTGTCTTAGACATTTGGAAATTTGCCGTTTCGCGTACATTTTCTAAGAAGTGAGTATATAAGATAGAAAGATAATTCTTATGCAACTATTAATATATCTGCTAATACTTTATAATGTTAATATTGCAAGTTTGTAGAAAGAAATCTATATGTAGCTATATATATGTAGCTTAAATCGCGTAGAATGAAAACTATATCAGAACCTATCCCATGAGCATGTAATTTGTTTTTCTGTTTTCTTTGGTTTAGATGTGAAACCTTAAATTTGTGAAATGGGCATTCGGTATGTTGGGTTAGTTTGGATTGCGTTTATTTAAACACTACAACTACTCTGCGAAGTGAGACTCCGTCGTCTCTCAACCTTCACCTGAAAGACGTTTGGGAATTGTAATTTAAACAAAAAAAAAAGTATTAAATAATTACGGGTCACAATTTCGTTGGAATTTGGTCTATTCATTATTTAGTGACTATACCTACTATAGACTTGCAGTAATATACCTATTTATTATACCGAGACAACATAATAATAAACACTTCTCCTTATTTGTTTCTGTTGTGTGTTAGCGTTGGACGTTATACTAGGCACGTGCACCTGCCTTATACTACTAAATGTTTTGACATAGTATCTGCAAAAAATGTAGGCGATATCAATAAGTCATAGTGAATGAACTCGATGTGCAGCTGGCATAACGGTCGCGTGTCATCTGCTCATCGCCATACGCCACGCTACGGTTGGTTGTTTGCGCGCGTGCCTTTGCCATAAACGTCCATGACCAATTATATTTGAGTTTCGAATTTTAAAATTTTCAAAAATTATAATTTAACTTTTTTTATCAACTGCCAATGTTAAAGTTATAAGTCGCAATACGTCCTAATGTCATTTCTTTAATTCGATTTTAATATTCAAATTTCATTCTAATTATATCATCAACAGTTTGTTTGTAATTTATTAGGCAATTAAAAAAACTTTCTAATTACGTAAAAAGGTGGCATAAGTTGAAATGTCACTAACCGTTACGTTTAAAATCGATAGTGTCATCCGTGTACTGATTTGATCTCTATGGTTACAGCCAGGTGTAAAAAGTTTTTATTTGCTAGGGTCACCGGTTTAGGCATTCGCGCCCCTCTTGATATACAGCATGTTCTTTATTTCGGCATACATATTCTCAGAGGATACAAAGCAAATACGAAATACTTAAGTTAAAAATATTGTATTGATTCAAAGTATCATAACGCTAATTAAACTTATAAGTACGTAATTAAATTTAGAACACTTGTACAAATTTAAATAGAAAATATTAAATATCAGAAACATTATTCTAATGACGCAAATTAATTACTCATATACCATCAAATATTTAGAACATTTGTTATGCAAATTAATCGGCGTACCATGTATCAAGGTCTCTGAAACAAAATTCCAAACGAATAGCAATTACTGTCGTTTTAAAATTAATAAAAAATATATATTATGTATATATAATAAGTGCCGCGAATGTATTATGTTAGTAGGCAGGTAATCTTATTGAATTAAACCTGACTTCACGGCGGCTTTGACGGCTAAGAGTTAAACATCATCATTATATGAATATCCATAGTAGAACACAAAGAATGATCTCTAATCTATATTAACACATATTTTAAAACTAATTTGTTTTCATTTTGGCAAAACATAGCGGTCAAAAAGTGGCTGGTAATGAAAGTCCTTTTTGTGAACACGCTGTATACGACAAAAGACAACCCCTGACACCCGGCAACGCTTACCGGTCCCGAAACATCTGTCCGTACGTTCAATACTGTTGCATTCCGACCCGTGACACTTGGGTACACTTAACAGCGGAAGTAATAATACTTGTGAAATGATTAATAGATATACTTTCTTTGTACGTATTATGTTTTATCGCAAAACCATATAGCCCGTTCTTTATAGATTTTTTCTCTGTGGATATTGTTCAGGTTACGAGACACAAATTTAGTGATACATAATATTATAATTATTTTAAAGAAATACACAAAGAATCAGTTTTCAAATACAAAAAACCACCAAAATCGGTCCATCCAGTCAAAAGTGCTGAGGTAACAAACACTAAAAAAGACAGGTGACATGAGAACTCCTCTGTTTGAAGTGGGTTGATAAATAGATTTGATTGTCTATACGCGCTACTATACCCATATACAATAACTAATCGGATTTTCTTGATTTTTTTGTGATATATATTTCTTTATTTTATAGATTTTTGGTAACGTATTATTCATGGCCATGTCCATGCATATATTAAAGAAGTTTATTGACTATTGAATGGAAAATGAAACTGTGCAACAAATAAAAAGAGAAATAAATAAAAGGTTCTAAATATTAATTTTTAAAAATATTAATTTTAATTCTAAATAAAAGCGGGAAAAAGTATGTAGGAAGTCTAGTAGCATTATGTTGGTCAACTGCATATTATTATTATTGAATGTGTATAGAAAGTCCATTACGCAATTCTGATAGGAGTTCTATCAACAAACACATGCTAAATGAATCGAAAGTAAAGTCAACAATGCATAAGTAAAAAGTCTATGCAAATTTAAATATTCTTAGCTAATCGGAACTCGGAAGTGCAATTCCTTCCGACTTCGAGTTACACGCCTGCAACATATTTGCATGTATTTAAGCAGAATTTAAAATCAAAGCCATCTTCCTAAAAAGTCGATCAATAAATTATAACACAAGATTAAAGTAATTAATTTAATAACGGAAATCGTATTGCAAATGTAGAAACGATAAACGAGGTGTGCGTTCGCCTTTCCTTTTTATACAGTCCATAGGGCACGCGTAAGTCCCATATGGCTGATAAGGAAGCGTGTCGTTGCCTCACGAGTTAGAAAAAAAAAACAAAACGGTTCCGCCACGTGTCTGTTTTCCTTTTTTAAAATATGCATAGACGTGTGAACACAATTATGACATAAACCTAAATTCCGTTACAGGTTGATAATATTTTTATTGATAGCATTTAATTAACAATTACTATTTCTAGTATTGTCCGTTCTGTTCGGTAAATTTATCACATTTTTTCGTTTACAAATAAAAATGAAGTGAAAAGAAAATACGTAATTTAAGATTTCACTGCAATACCAACAGCGTTGATAAAATACGTGGTAATTGCAATTATTTGTAATTGACGTAAATAAGTTTGACATAACTTTTGTCGGCTTCTTTATTAAATTAGGCCGAAGAGAAACCGTCAGTTACGCTGAATCACCTGGAAGTATCATTGCTTCAATTGATTGTGGCCTTGGCTAAGAATTGATTAAGGGTTTGACATTTAGATTATCGTTGGCAGCTGCGAATTGCTGCAATTAGCTATTTCAGCGGCAGATGTTCTGCTTGTATGGCGTGCTAGCCGTTTGACATTTTCTTTTTTCAAACGCAATAGAATTTTCTGGAATGTCCGTTGCGAATTATATAAAACATCTAGATGTATATTACTAAAGAGTCAGTGTTTATAGTTATATATGTTTCAGCGCAGTGTTTATAAACGAAATGCAGGACTGTTTCTTTTATAAAACTAACCAAAGCTATTAGCAAAAATTTTAATAAATCGTTTAATGATTGATAATGATTTGGCTAACGAGGTTTGTAATTGTAATGTAATGGTCCAACATACGCAAGCATAGGCTTTAAGTGGTATCAAATTATTTAACAGGCTATAACCATAGCTTACGTTTTTATTTAGCCACACTACCACCTCAGTTCCCACACCGCGCATACCTTATGCGCGTTACTGTAATATACTATGCTTATTCACAGATCTCCGTGTTACCATCATTCTGTAGCACGGAATGCGCTTTGTTGATCACCAAATGTGGAAACATAATCACCAAGTTGGAATGTGCACGTGCAATTACATAAAGGAATAATTGCCTGACGTTTATACAGTCTAGAATCTTTTATACTCTGTGGTTACTATTTACGAGTTGCATTTGTAAAAAAAAAAATCAAGATGACAAAATTTATTGTCTTTGGCACAAACCAGTAATGTATAATTATTTTTAATTTGAAATATATAAACTTGACACTGGCAAATAGTTAAAACTTATTGCCATAAAGGAGAAGAAAAAAAAAAAAATTGAAATATGTTTGTCAGTTAATTTAATGTTTTTTGAAAATACGTTACTCTGTTAATCTACGAACAAGTAAAAATAATTTTATATAATTTGACTGTTGAAAATGATTGTGATAACTAGTAAGTAATATAATATTATAGTATAGGAATTCTAGGTAGCTATTATGCGTTATTTCATTATGTGTAAATAAAATATGTATTTCAAACTAGTTAATTGTTACATAACTACCGATGTATTGCCAATTAGAAAATTTTATAATTTCTTAATACTTAACAGCCACATTACGTTTGAGTTGACCTTGTATTCAATTTATTTGTGGATAATAGGATTAATTATTGTCGATATACTAATCCAAAGCTGTATATGTATACCCTAGCTATGAATTCAAATTTTTTTTCTAAATTAATTTTACCTATAAATTAATTAATTTTTTTAAGTAATTCTTATTGATTGTTGTTGTTTTGAATATAAATGGTACATTTTCATCCTAAGCTAATATTATTAAATTTGATCATTGATAGTTTTAAATATAAATTTAAGGTTGATATTTGATAGTTAGATATCTGTGGGAGTATCATGTATTAGGTATTAATTATAGACGATTGTTTTGTTGTCTTATAACATCGTTCCTATATTTCGCATCTTTTGATTTCACTGTAGTGTTCTGTGGTTGTTTCTTCTAACCACAATGAGGACGATCGGTGTTAAACGTATTGACTGTTTTTAATTTAATGAATATTAAATACAATGAATTTTAATTCGTGTCGGATTATTGCACAAATTCAATAGAATTTCAAAAATCGAATCATTTTATCAGGTAAGATATTAAAAAAAAAAAGTCAAATAAAGGTTTTATTATTCTACTCCCAGCAAAAATAACGTAATTGATGAATTGAAAGCGCAAGTAAAAAACGGTACTATATTAGAAATCTATATAATATGCACGCAACACCACGATTTCTACAACTTCCCATGCTCCATATTCCTAAAACTGGTTGTGCGAGCTATATCCAATAGCAAGCAGCGGATAATTGGATAAATCACTTTATATACGTACTTTTCCGCTTATATTATCTGTGGTTATGTATTTATAGTCTGTGCTTGGCGCGGTTTTCCGGCTCGGGCTGACTGCTTTTTCCATGAGCACAGGTTCTTTATGGTTATATACAACATAAACAATTATACCTACGTTTGGAAAACGTGTCTGCTCGTACCATATTTTAAAGCGATACATATTTAAAAAAAAAATAACGTTTGTAAATTTTATAAGCAACGTGCAGATAAACAATAAGTGTTCAATAGCAAAGGATTATAGGCATAGACACGGTGTTTCATTTAAAATTATTATGAAAGTTTATTATTGTCGTCGTGTCGTCATTACCTACCATATTTATCTGGAGTAAGATTGATAATAATTTTTGTGTTTCGGGTTTTTTTTTTATATTGTTGTCTTCGATATATGTTTCGTATATAATCTAATCTTGTAATGTTTTATCGCACGGAGAGACAATCAAAGAATTTAAGAGAAAAGAACAATATTGTCTCTATATACTGAAACTGGAAGAATCTAATTTCACTTCATAGAATCAGTGTAGAAATATATATAATATAAGTTAATTAAAACATATTAATATAATTCATCATACCTATATCAAGCCTAAACGCAAACGAAAATCCTTTTACGCAAATAACAGAAAGATAGATAGATGTAACATATAATTTTTATTAACAATAAATTCCTTTTTAAATACAATAAACAATCATTATATAATTGGAAGCATTTTGAGCAGCAAATACTGAAAATCACAAGATTAGATGAACCACTCAGTATGTTCTTTCAGTAGTTTCCTTTACTTGTCATCAAAATAATAAGTGCACCCGAATCATTATGTGACCAGAGCCAAACGGTCTAACAAAACTTATACCGTCCAGAGCAAACCACTCTCCCTAACCACTTTTAAAACGACGTAATTCATTATATAAACCATATAAGTACCATATAAATGAGAGATCGGTAGTATTATTAATTTATAGTACTCTGTGGTTGATTAATCAGATAGTTTATATGCAATGGAATGTTCGTTCTGTATGTCGTAAAGATCACCTGCCAGCAATTGCTCGAATACCAATCTCCTGAGAGAACTTGTAAATAAATTAATCCTAACTCATTCATATTAAACGCTAGCACGTTTGTTCGAAAATTTTCTATGCACTTTTTATTACATTTTGTTTTAAATGTAGACACGATTGAGGAAATTATTGACATTCAAATTAAATTAAATCAAATCAAATTATTTATTAAATCAAACACTTAACCTAACCTTATAGCTAAGTACATCATATTGTTACGTTATGTTTGTAGATATACATGTATGTACGTATATGTATGTAGAATGATTGGTGGTGGAATTGGGAGCGTTGCAAAATAACAATTGAATTAGAAACAGTTTTCAGCATATCTTTTGGTAAATTAAATAATTTAAATGGAATGGAAAATATATACTTTTACCCATGACTTTTACTGCTAGAATTCTATTGATAAATAAATTTCTTATTCCGATCACATTGATACTCTACTAGGTTTTGCTCGCGGCTTTCCACGCGTTCAATTCGAAGTAGTAAAATAGAATTTATTATACATATAGACCTGCCTCTTGAATCACTCTATCATTAAAAGAAACATCAAAATTCGTTGTGTAGTTTAAAAGATCTAAACATACATACAGACACGGGAAGCGACTTTGCTTTTGCTTTGTGCTGTATTTTTATATGTTAAATGTGACATTTAATTTTAAAACTAAGGCAAGCTAAGGTCGTTTATATTTAAATTAATATTACAAGCACCAATGTACCACATAAACTTAAGTAGCGTGTAAGTTGTATTCGCAATGACAAAGATTATGACTCAGGAACTCGCTAGTCACTGTTTATTATGCTTATTGGTTATGGAAACATGAATTAGTGGCCATTTATTCATTGGCAATACGTGTATGTATAAATTGATACTTTTGCTTATGAAAAGGTTGAAATCGTGGACATTGTTTACAGGCAATACTATTATATAAATAATTGTGATAGATGCAATTGAATAAGACTTTTCCTATTCTTACGGTCTTGTTTCACCCTCAGTAAATAAGGTTGCAATAGTGAGAGAGGGAGAGATTTCAGTAATGAGGACGTATGTAACGTCCTCATTACTGAAATCTTTATGTTGTTTTTAATCACTTGTTACACTTTATTGAGACCGCGATGGGCACAATATAGCAAATTTAAAAAGTATCATTCCAGCAATCTATCTGCACAAAAAATTGTAATCAGCAATTATTTTTGCTTTATAGAGTAAGAAAGAATCGAAGAAAGATTCTACGTATTTATTTTAACTATATATCATAATGAAAAGCTTTGTCGTACGAACTTATAAATTGCGTGTTTTTTGTTTATTCGCCCCTTATACCCCAGCATTGGAAGATGGCTATGAATAAACGATGCTTTCGTGGAAATCGTTTACTTAGATCGCAAAGTTAAATTTAGAATACTGTTTGCCGCGCAACGAATCAAACGCAATGTGCTGTCACTGGATGAACGGCCATTTTAGAATCCCAATGAAACACTATGGATGCCAATCACGTAATTGTGGCGGGACGAACTTCGCTGCTGCATTACGCACAGACCGCAGTTTGCTAACAAGCTCATAATATATACCTCTATTTTTCGATTGTTTTTGTTCGTGTAAGTAACTTCATATAATATTTCATCATAGCCATTTTTGAAGGGTACTTTACTACACTTTGATCTTAGCCAAAAGGCCGAGAAGCGATAGAAGGGTACTTTTAAGGGGGAAGTACTTAACTCACTCAAAAACAAATACGAAGTACAGCAAAAATAATTTATAGGTTAGAGCCTAATTCGATTATGTTTAAATTGTTATTTGCAATATAAACATAAAATTTTAGAACAGTTCTACTAAACGTCAAATGTGTAGAAATAATAATGTATGTGAATGTATAAAATACAGCTGTGTATCACGCAAGCATTAATCATTTTTAACAAATTTCATAGGTAATTAAACTGTCTATATTTCTCAGTGATTAACTCAAAACTATTACACAATATCTGCTGGGTATCCATTTTCTACATTCGCGCGAATACGCAAACCTTCTAGTTTAGGACGGCATGTAAAATGTTATTTTCATACGTGGCACGAATATTCGTACATTGTTTGATTATTTGTAAACAACATAGTATACAAACAATAGAGTATGGAAAGAAC
This sequence comes from Zerene cesonia, assembly GCF_012273895.1. NCBI lineage: Eukaryota > Metazoa > Arthropoda > Insecta > Lepidoptera > Pieridae > Zerene > Zerene cesonia. The sequence goes on along the minus strand of NC_052128.1, from coordinate 1,438,379 downwards.
ATTTTCAAATATCGTCCCACATTTGTGGGTTCGACTATTAACAATCGCAAACATTCGTATAGTACGAACATTTGCACGCAAGTATGGAACATGATAATTTCGACTTAATATCGTTTGAAAAAATGCAATGCTTGTAAGGTATATTGCGTCTAGTAATTATGCAATAGGTACAATGTACATGTATGATATTTACGGTTAGAATTCGTGTTTATTCCCGCGTCGTCTACAAGAAATTGTCTATGAAATATTGAGGTTACTATTGAGAATAGACAATGCAGTGAGTTACTGGTAATAAACTGGAGCTTCAACTAAGTTCTTTTTATACATTCATACATTATTTATGAATCATAATGTGCATGGACTGTTATTATTTTTATAAACAATTAAAAACTGCAGCAAAATTATTGAAAACGAACAAATAAAATTATGTCTCCGGCTAAGCTGTAGCGTTCATTTTGATAACACCATTATTGAAATGATAATTTATTTAAGTCGGTAAGATTTCTCACGTCCACTTAATACTTTAACATAATTTACGTGAGAGAACCGTAATGGTACACTCAACCCAGCAAATTACAGTCATAGACATTCACACGAAAATCAATAGAGTGATATTTCCTGCACTTATATTAACATCTTCGACAACACCTTGAGTGATCAAAACATCATTAGGAAGGTAATAACTAACACTTTGGCTCGTAAAGGATACGAGAATTATTATGAATAAGCGGATAATATTGAATATTGGAGTTAATTCAACACCCTAAGTGTATGAATAAATTCCAGTAATGTGGAAGCAAATATGTGTAAACTCATTACTTTTTTAAGGGAGTGCTCTATATAATCCATTCAATGGAAATAATATTGTATCTACATACAAATGTAGATTTAAATTGGTTTAAAATGAAACTGTATGAATGCCTATGATCTATTGTGATTTACGGTGGCATCCGGTTAACAAATGCGGTAGCTATACATGTTTTTAACAACAAACGAGATTAGACACGATTATAAGGTTAGAAATGGCGGGAAACTTGACAGTTTTTTAACGAGGCAAAAGTCGTGTTTATACAAAAACTAAATGTAACTATACCTATTATTGTTTATGACGCATACAATCATATTGTAAGTTTTGAAACCAGTTTTAAAGCATTGTACGCTAAAATGAGAGCAAAATTTGTATCGTAAAAGTCATCTATGAGTCATCGGTGACGAATTTCATTCATAAGCCGGTTCAGTGTTTGATTCTTGGGGAATGTCGGATATGTTCCGAGAAGGTGCACTATCTTATAAATTTCAATAAGTTTTACCGGGTGATTCATGTTTAGTGATATCTCCAACTTATTTTATTCAAATATTTTGTTGGTAATATGCATTTGTTTCGTCCTATCATTTGTTTTAAGCTAGTCTTGAGAACAAAGCAAGAGTTCATGGTCACAAGAATTATTGTTTTAATTAAGAATTGCCTGAATTAATTATTTTTTTGAGATATGATGTCACTCGTCGTGACGGGTCAAAAAAGCGTCGATTGTATTAAAAAAAATATCCGACCTTGACTGCGCTCGCGTGGTATCCAGATTAAATGTTACTCCAGATTATAAATACATAATATTATGATGTATCACAGAGCCTGATTTCTTCAGGTTTTGCCTTTTCCTTCAATTGAATGACAAATATCTATCCAAACTTTCTCATTCCCATTTCACAGACAAAGTTTGTCCGAGGACAGTAATAAGTATCTTATTTTATTAAAGGTAGTTCTTGAAGTTAATGAAATCACACTTTAATGACAGAATCAACAAAATTGTCTCTTGCTCTCAGAGTGTAAGGAAATTATTGAGTCCTGGCGATCCTAATCTTAATAATGAATTTATACTCATGAAATTATTGTATTATCACAAATCCTTGATAAGTGTACAAAGTTTGATTAAAACCGACAGTTTCAAGTGGGTCAAAAGGTGGTTACATACAAACCTACAAACAAACAGGTGAAGCTAAAATTACGAGCTAAAAAGATCTATCTATGACGTATACTCATTAACTTAAAAAAAATGGAAGGAAATATTTTTTAATTAGCTGCATTTCTATGTTGTTACTATGAGTTCCTGTCTAGGCGTTTCTAAGTACGGTACTAATATGGCTTCTAAGATGTACTTAAAAGTAGGTATTATGTGACGGGTTGACTCACGTGTCCACACTTTCACAACTGCGCTCTGATGGACCTGTAATGGGAGAAATTTTATGAGCTTTCCCATTAATTTATATGTATTTAACTTTTCGAAGGGCCGTCCCTTCGTTTAAATATATAAGGGGTAAATATGATTCCAAAAATGCCATGATAATTGCATCGTTAAAATAAATTAGCATACAAATATTATACCTATGTGATTGCTAAATTATGTGGCCTTTGATGATGACCCACTTTTAAGGGATAGTTTTTCAACTTTGTATACTTATCAGTGGCAATACAAATTTATGAGTTTAAATAATATTCCTGATTAGAATCGCCAAGATTAAATTATACACTAACGTATGTTGAAGCTGTATAAGAGCAAATGATACGAATTATATTTTATAATTAAAGCACGTTTTATTTCTAAAATATATGCATCATTTTATCCATGAATTAAATCCTTCTTTTAATAATTATTAACGATTAACAATGATGCATAAATATTAAACTGTGATTTGCTAACCCGAATTTAACGCAACGCAAATGAAGATATAACCGATACAGTAATAAATGCATGAAATGTAACACAAATTTACATCACAGCAGTTATTCGTCATGTCACTTTATCTCTGTAATTGTATGTCATCTACATACAATACACGTTAAGGTATATACATATATACTTATTAAAATAATATTATATTAATAATTTTTAAATATGTTAAGAGGCGAAATTAAATACTGAGTAAGTTGAATATTGAAATAATTCCAATTAATTTATGGATAAGTAATCAGTTCGATGAATCAGGGAATCTATTGATATATAGGGAAAACTGATAATTTTTAGGGTACCGTACTCAATGGGTATAACAGGAAGGATCCCGTTATACCCTTAAATAGGAATTTAAGGTCAGTAATTTAATAAAAAAAAATCACTATTTGTCTATCCTTTTGTCAGCCAGCAGGCTATATCTCATAAATGAGACATAAGAGTGATAGACAGTTGAAGTTACCAGATGATATTATATTTGTTTGCCATGGTGTGTGGGTGACCAATTTTTTTTGTATGTGTTCTTTAGCTTACTTGTACGGAACCCTTGGGAGTCCGACTCGGAAATGAACGATTATTTAAATATACATTTCAGTAGCTGTTTAGATTTATATGTCATACTAGAATATCTGTACTTCAGTCATACTTATCTAAATATATACGCTTTACAGATTTGTCACTAAATCCTACAAGAATTTAGGTAAGATTATTTTCCAAACAATGCAACAAATATCTTTAACTTATTATGTATGTATAAATGCATGGACGAATTATAATTTAAATTGAGTGTGAAGCTACATAAGTACTTATTGGTTGAGTCACACATGTTGACATGTTAAGTGTCGGATAACTTCAGATGTTTTAAGGCAGGTACATAATTAAAACATTTTTGGCGTCCCACATTCTCTTATCGGATGTACTTTTTATAAATTTTAAACGTTTATTTAGTAGTTTATGTGAGATGAACTCAATAAGATGTTACTCTTTAGGTAGCGTCTAGTTATCTAATAACAAGCCACTCGTCCCGGGTTGCGCCGGGATAAAATAAATAGATAATGACTGTAAAATAATTTTTAAAATATTTTCAGTAGATATAGAGATTACCCCTTCCAACGTCACAAGATCACAAATTTAGAAAAATCTCTTATTAGCTGACCCGGCAAACGTTATTTTGCCTTCTCTTATCATTTAGGGGTATGAAAACTAGATGTTAGCCGATTCTCAGACCAACCCGATATGCACAAAATTTCATCAGAATGGATCCAGCCGTTTCGGAGGATTATAGTACATTGTGACAATAGAATTTTCTATATATAGATAGATTACACGTATGCATTTGTTGTAAGAGAATGTATTAAATAGTCTAGAACACAGGAACTTTAGTTAGAAACTAAATATTTCAATATTTTATTAGTTTGAGAATAAATAACTCACATAATATTATTAGCGTTCCCCCCTAACCGCCCTTTTTTATGACATTAAACAAAAGCAACTATACATATTAATTAACCAATAACAACTTAATTATATTAAATAATGAATATTTCAAATATTTTCATGCACATAAATCAAATCAGTTCCACGAGTATTAAATAACTACTCTATTAGTAGATAATAATATAAATATCAACACCGGATGACCAGTAAGTATGCCATCGACCACCGACGGTGATAGTGCATTGTAGGCATCGTCGGGTTGCTATGATAGTGTTGTATTACGGTAACACGAGCTAATTGCTTAGATATTCGTCGTGTTCGGATAAATCTGTTTTGTTTACGTTACTGAATTCCTGTTTGTTTTATATTATTTGCATCATGGATAAAGAATGTGGTAGATATTTTATGTATAGGTATAACTTATAAAAACTGATAACTGTTGTATAATGAAAAATGATTAATTGTACACCATAAAAACTACAATTAGAAGTGACAATAGTTAACTTAAAATGTACAGAGGGCGGTCTGGTCGCTATAAGCGATCTCTCCCAGACAACCAAAGAAAGATAGTATATTGCAATTACTAAATAGTTTATAGTTATATTGTTTTTAATGTTTTTTATCGAGTGCCATAAGACAGTTTAAAAATTGGATAACTGCCATAAATTTTACCTGAGTCGACTATTATAAAAGCCTTTGTTTACTATAATCTACAAATATCAAATAATACCATATTAATATCAAATTCTTAAAAACTCAAACTTCCTTAGTAGTTAGGGTACCTACAACTACGGAAGTTTAGAGTTTTTACTACATTTTTTACAGAATATTCAAAGCCGGATAATGATTCGAGTTTGACTCATACCAGCCTCTGGTCGTGAAGAATAAAGAAAACGACGTAGTTTTGTAGTTTAGTCATGTTAAAGCGATGAGTTAATGTCTTGTTAGAATAATAAGTCGCATTATAATATTAGTAGGATAGTAGGGTAGGATAGGAAGTAGGATTCTCTTTCGATTTAGATAAGTCGGTGCCTAATTTAATAAATCTGTAATCAAATAAAAACATTTAACTGATATCACCAATGGGATACCAATATAAAGATAATCCATATCAATCTAGATTCTAAAATGGGACCTAATGACAATAATTTCTCATCGAACATAAAAATAATTACGTCCATTATTTGAAAAGTCGAAAAGCCTATCGAGTAATAAAAAAAAATGCAGTCGAGCACGTCTGATCAGTTTATTTGTTTGTTTGAACGCGCTAATGTATGGAACTACTGAACCGATTTAAAAACGTTAGATCTGTACTTGAATCGAAGTATAACACTCTGTATATTTTAAACTCGGTGTGAGATATTGTTCATGTCGCTTTCTCATACAGGTTATGCAAGGGTATGTTAATAGTTTAGAAATGATGTGGATACTCGTTTAGGATTATCATACCAACCGGTCACACAAAATGCCGCTGCAATATGTAACGAAATAAAACGGGTTTAAATCGTGATCTAGTAATACGCAATAGTGAAAAGACAAATAAATATTTATAAACCTTATTTAAATATATTTAAAACGCAAAAATTACGATGAATAGAAAATGAGCATATTTATTGAATATTGAATTCATTTCAAAATTTCTTAAATCACTTTCATCTAAGATTAATATTAATTTAGTATTGAACAATCAATTTTGCAAAAGATAAATGTGTAGTCTACACAGAAGGCACTGTTATATTCAGTTATAGATGTTGTTATAATTTTGGTTTCGTATCGGGTAATATCGAATCTGAGAATCTATCGAAAATAAGAAATAGTTGGTTCCCAATTATTGTTATCTTGAAAATTTACTTTAGATTCTTCCTTCAGGAGCGTAGAAGGATAGTGGAAAGTTATGAACACAAACCAATTAAAAGATTTTATTGCCCTAAGTATCTGATTACATTATAATACGAAGTTATATTTTATTTCTATAAATTCCAGAAGATATAGGAGCAAACTCATTATTTTTCTATTTGTCTTATAACAATATTTATTTAAATTAGATCCCACTAATATTATAATCGCAAATGTAGCAAGAAATGAGAATGTATGAATTTTTGATACTCTTTCACGCGGACTGTTGATCGGATATGTATACATATCCTACAGATATACATAACAATCCGAATAAGCACATAGACAACTTTATATCTTGGTACCACGCGAGAGAAACTGCAGGATCCAGCTAGTATTAAGTTAAATGGTACATAACTTGTGTTAAAATGTTTTAAATTGTAACTTAAAGCGCCATCTTAGTGCCCAGTACGTATTACAAGACCTATGATTAAGTAATGCACAAGCCTCGCCCAATCTCAGAGCTCTGGCAATGACCTCTAGACCGTGAAGTAAAAGCTCTTATGAAAGTTATCGTTAAATAGACTATATATAACTGGAAACTGGGATGGTTAAACTTTACGTATGTAATGTATTCCAAAATACGTTATGAAATTTGGTATAATAAAATTATGTTACACTAGCGGTCCGCCCCAACTTCGCCCTTGGTACATATATAACCTAAAGTTTCCTCTAAAAATGGGCTATCTAAAACTCAAAGAATTTTTCAAAACGGACGAGTAAATCCTGAGATTAGCGCGTTCAAACAAACAAACTCTTCAGCTTTATAATATTAGTATAGATTGTTAAGTGACCAGGACGTAAGGTTAGGTGATTCAAAAAAAGACTGCAATTTTCGCGATACATGCAATTTATAGGTATCGAGTAATGAAGACGAAAAAGGTTTTTAAATGCGTCAGGTCAGGAACTGTATATAGAAGTGATTGGAATAAAATTATTAATGCATCGGTGCTGGTAGATGGTACACTCATCGGATAAAATGCTTACTTTTGTTAGTTATAGTTGGTAATAGTTGGTTGATTAAATATAGCTTCCTTCTTACGATTTCATGTAAAATACGGGGAATACACCGGGACTGTCTATTTTCCTTTGATTACGCAAAGCCGCGGGCTTTATATATGCCGTTGCCACACGAAAGCAAGAAGTTCATATGAGTATTTTTTACCAAAATCTTAGATATATAGCGTGTAAAAATGCTTGCAATACGTAATATACAAATTCCAATACACGAATATTAATCTAAAGTAGAATATAAAACAAATTGTGCTATTTGTTATCCCCATTCCGTCCAAAATGGAAGCTTAGCACCAAGTCTAACAGGAAACCATACATACGCTGTCGGCAACCGTTGTACGACCGATATGTTTCTTGCATTAAAAAGTGTATCAGAGTAGGCTATGAATCGATTTGGCCCACTTAAGGTAGATAACACAACAGTTCATCGATAGATAGACTAAAAATTGATATAATATACCTTCGAAACTGTTTTATCATCGTATAAATTGCGAGAATACATTCCATTTCATTTTATAGCCAAATGTGAATAAATGTTTGTTATAAACAAAATACTTTTTAATTAACTTTCTCTGTTATTACAGTTGAAGATATTGTCTTATATTATATTCTATAAAAACGTCACCGACGTCCTTGGGGGAAGGTAGCAATCTAAATTCTAAAATGAACCAAATGATATAAATTTTCTTTCAAACACAAAATTCATCAATGAAGTGTATTAAAAAAAGTAAATAAAAAACAAAATTTAAAAAATGCAGCATTTCATTTGAACCCAGGAAAGAGTCTAAAGAGGGTTCATATTATTTAGTTGTTTTAATTTAAAACTTTCTACAATAAACTAAAAAATAGTTTATTGTAGCAAGTTTTTACGAACTAACAATTAAGTACGCTAAATATATTAATATATTTTATTGCAATAAGGTAATTATATTAAACCAGTTTTAATTAAATCTTTACCGACTTAACCGTGATTTAAAATCTATCACTTACGAAGTAACTATTTCATAATATACATATATGTAGCAAGGTACCCTCATAAATTTTGGGGATTTTTAAAAACTACATATTGTCGAAAACCCATACGCAAATTTAACCACGAATTTCCAGTTAATGGATAAGTTTCCTTCTCTGAGGTTTAATTATTAATCCAGTTTAAGTGTAAGTCACTTAACTAAGTATTCTTGTAAATATATCGAATTAACTGGGTTGCGTTTGTTGACTGGTCACATTCCTACATGAATCATGTTTTTGCTTTTTATTTAGTAATTATCTAAAGGTTAACATTCATTAAAACTTAATGATGATGAGGATGATTTTATAAACCCATATTTCAATAAAGCCAAATGTAAGTTCATATAATTGTGTCGATTAACAGAGTAATTTTTGTTTCAATAAAAAAAAAACAAACTAAAAATAGCTTTTCAATTTACTGCAAAGTCCTAAAATTTAAACATAAATATTAGAGTGAAATTTATTACATACCTTCAATTTTCTTCTTTAAAATCCAGTAAAGTCCTAATGAAAAGACCGTTCATTACGACACAAAGACGCACAATTTTTGTCTTTGTAACTTTATTCACACTGTTTTTGTTTCGATTTTAATACACTCATGCGAGAATATTGGCGCTATCAGACGCACTTAAACGAAGCGTGAACTACCAACACGCATACCACACGACTCAACAACTACGATTACGCGTTCGGAATACAAAACAAAACGTGCCGGCTTAGCATGAATCATAGTAAGTTTCAAGTAATTCAAGCATAGGTACGGCCATCTAGTGTAGAATTGTGTAAGTAATACATTTACCAAATATTCTATTGATCACTAGATGTCGTTATTGAGAGAATTATAATAATTAAGTGAAAATCTTTATTAAAACTATAGCATTACAAATTGTTTTAAATTAAGTGCATTTAATTACACTTTGTTAAAGATAAATATAAATTGACAAACAAAAAGTTTTATAAATTTTTAGTCTGTCAATTTATATATAGTGTAAGTTTAATTTTTATTTTCTGTTGTTATCTGTTGAAATTCACTCTTTCTCTGTCAAAATGGCTGCCGCGCAAGAGGTGTGTGTTGTTAGAAATTAAAATTATTTGAGGATTTTACGGTAAAATTATACATTTTTTTACAGTTTTGTAATTACTGTTTCGCGATTTCAGGTGAGGCGTGAACCAATTCAAGCCGTTCAAGTGTTCGGCCGCAAGGTGAGTGTTTCAATAGCGTCCACGTGTTTTTTCATATTTCTTCTAACGTATCTGTACTATCTGAGTATTGTCTATAATTTTATTATATTCCTGTAACATTTACAAGTTCTTAATTTATAAATATAAATGATAACAAAGAAAATTTTTATGGCCTTTAACTCTTCCCGTACGAATTTCTGTGTATAACCAATATCATTTCAATACTACATACACTTTTATAAAAGCTATTTCCGCTATCATACTATCATGGTCTTGACTTCTGTTTGGTACTTGTTTCTTTGCTGTAATTTGTAAATATTTTATCTACAGCCGCGTAAACATTACATTCTATCTGCATAACATAACCTATACCATTTACGAGTAATAAGCAACGGAAGTTTGTTTTCGTGTCAAATCGGCTGAAACCAGTAATTATTCAAGTTAAAATATACTCTTCTGTTTTTACAAGAACATATTACACTTATATGAATGTTTAAATGATATTTGTTTTATTATTTATGTTTACATCAAAATTAATAAACAATAATTTTTAGAAAACTGCCACAGCAGTAGCCTACTGCAAACGTGGTCAGGGAGTCCTCAGAGTGAATGGACGCCCCTTGGACCTGGTGGAGCCCCGTCTTCTCCAGTACAAACTACAGGAACCCATTCTCTTATTGGGCAAGGTATGTTAATTGAAGTGAAACTTCTTTAGAATCATTGTGATCTCAAACCTGATGCAACGGAAAAAACGACAGGTAAGAGACACAAATACAAAAATATGTAGAAAACGGTAAAGAATGAGACCGAAATATACATACTATTTTATATATACACTAGCTGCAAACGCTGTTCTGCTCTGCTGCTTACTCTTATCAATTTGGGGTATGAAAAATAGATGATGGCCGATTCTCGTAGATACCAGAAAAGCACAAAAAATTTCATCAAAATCGGTCAAGCATTTCGGAGGAATATGGCAACGAAAACTGTGACACGAGAATTTTATATATTAGATTTATCTTGTTCTTTTGTAGATTTACTTAAGTTTCACTTCTATCGTGTGTGAATCGCACACACACGTTTTTTTTGTAGGTAAACTATTTTCAGATGAGAATCAACAAGCAACAGAATTTGTTATTTATCTGATAATGGTGTTTATTTAAGATTTTATAATTGTTGGTTAAATGTATGCAAATTCAGTGTGCGCAAGTCAAAAAGATATTTAAAATTGTTGGAAAGCTTTAGTTCTAAGAACGGTTCCTAAGTAAGCATTATTATTTAATTCCACTCATTGTAAACTATACACTTCAATTATTGTTTCATTACATGATCCCTAGATCTATTATTACCATATAAGTTTGTATGGATCTATGATTATTACTCTTTCACACTAAAACCAGTGGTTTATACCATATATTTTAATATGATGGTGAATATTTCAGGAAAAGTTCTCTGGAGTGGACATCAGAGTCACTGTGAAGGGTGGTGGTCATGTAGCACAGGTGTACGCCATCAGACAAGCCATTTCCAAGGCCCTTATCGCCTTTTACCAGAAATGTAAGTTTTTCTTTCATTCAATTCAATGTTTATTAGATGAGGGTTTGGCTTGCTTTGTAAAGGAAAATAGATATTCCTGGGGTCTTCGCATAGTGCCAAGTGTCCATTCCCATGAGATTTCACAGTAATACTATCTTAGTTTTGGCTTCTTGGATTTCTTTATTTCGTAAAATTTTAATAAGGCAATGTCTTTAAATTTGTAAATGTTTCTATAGGACCTATAAATCCCTTTCCTTCCAAAGCTGCCTTGTCATCATATAAGGTAGTCATTTCAGGGAAAGGAGATCAACAGTGACATTACCAAGCAGCTTGTGTCGTCAATACCTTGCTCGTTTGAAATGATCACAACATTTTGTTTTATTTAACTCTGTATTTTCTTATTAATAAAAATCCCCTCATAAATTGTTGAATTTGATAATTTGATATATATATACCTTAGGCATACTATATAAACAACAATTGCTGTTCATTAGTTTCATTATCTTGACAATGGCCAAACTAATTTAGATAATTTTTGTTATGATATATTCATAATAGTCCAGGGAAGGTTTAAAGGTAAAAAAAGAAAAATGTCTCCAAAAAATGTTCTATGGCGTTGCGAAATCGCCAGGACAGGTTTTCTTACACATGCATTTAAAATCAATACAACAATTGGGACTGCATTTTGTGCAATTATGCTATTCTCTTACTCTCTCATGTTTCCCATCCCATTCTTTATTTGTTCAAAATAAAATTTAATTTGTGGAGATGGAATATTAGTCTATTTTCTTGCCATAAGTTCAGTTACATGCTAAATTGACAAAAACATGTAGTTTTACGACTGATCTGATTTTAATACATAACCTAAACTGAAATAAAGCAATAGAAAACGAACATAATATTGATTCTAAAACTCGATTTTTTATCATTACAGATGTAGACGAAGCCTCCAAGAAGGAAATCAAAGATATCCTCGTCCAATACGATAGGAGTTTGCTGGTGGCCGACCCTCGGCGCTGCGAGCCCAAGAAGTTTGGCGGTCCCGGAGCCCGCGCAAGATACCAGAAATCTTATCGTTAATTGTTTTCGGAAGGCGCGCGCTTTGGTATTGCTCTGGTGTCTATGGTCAGGGCAATATCATTGCGTGGTTAAATAAAAAATAAGAAAATACACTTTGTTTTATTTTATTTTTTGCTTCATTGAGTAGTAGAAACTTGGACAAGTTGAATACCATTCAGATTAGTTTGCTGATAATAACTCACGTTTAATGAAGTACTCATGCCATCGTTCTGACCATATGAAAACCAGAGCTCTATCATGCTAGCAAGGTGTAATTTCTTTGACTATATTGATTCGTCTTGCATATCAATTATATATTTAAACTAGCTTTTGACCGCAGCTTCGTATGCGTTAAATTTGGAGTAGTTTAATAGATGTTATGCATATAAACCTTTAGAACTACGATCAAAATCCGTTGTGCAATATTAAAGGTTTAATCATACATAGGGACAGAAGCTACTTTGTTTTATACTGTTTTGTGATATGTATGTCCAGCCGGAGACGGGCAGTGGGTCTCGGAAATAGGTCTCCGGCTCCCCCACTCACCGTACGAAACACAGTGGCATGCCACTATTTCACGCCGGTTTTCTGTGGGGGTGTGGTACTTCTCCGGTGTGAGCTGGCCCAATTCGTGCCGAAGCGTGCTCGACTCCCACAATAGAATGTAGTTCGACACGTGACATGTCAACTCACACTTGACCATGGTGCAGACTACGACTAGCCACGTGGAGACCCAAAGGACTGTGTCCCTAAATTGGGAGCAAAATGCATATAGCATGATAGGATGGTGACTCAATTGAAGTTCTTTTATACAATGAAGGAAAAATCTGATTAAGTTATGTCGTTTTGATGATGTTTAAAACATGGGCCCTATGAACGCTTTCAGCTCTATCCTAAATGAACCAGCGCTGTGTCTTGTCTCATATTATTTACATTACAATTACAAGTTATGAATCTGATCTATTGAAGAACTCTAGCCTCGTATTTAAATACAAACGTATAATAAAAATAATGAAAACAAATAGTGGTAATTAACGGCAAAATTTTAATAAAATACGGCTAGTCTATGAAGGTGCCGTTGTTTGAGCGATGTCAGGTTTTGATATAAGGAAGAGGAAATAAAATAAAACAAAAGTTATATGATATTGTTTTTAATGTTTATTGTTTTACCATTTTCACCCATTTGTTAGAACTATGTATTTGCGCAAGAAATAGTATCGCACAAAATTAAATGCAATTGAAATAACACTTGATTTTGTATACAATGTCTTATTAGATATGTTTAGTTTATTAATAATTTATTTTTATTTAGAATGTATCACAAAATAACTCGTCAAACAAAAACAAATTAGACTAACTACATAACAACGAAAATAACCTCGAAGGAATCTAGCGAGAATTAGATTTAGTTGAAATTAGTACATATTAATGTCTTTCTTACTTTTTAAAATACCATTATAATCAATAATTAAATCAATCCATGCAGATCTTGATGAGATTTGTTGGCACTAATAAAATAATTATCTTAAATCTAATATTCTAATTCTTATTAATATGGAATTTGACAATAGTCTTTACATAAAAAGGCAATACTTTAATGCCGATTATAAACATGTTAGCGTAGGCGTAGTCGGACTTTAGTTCTTGATGGGGAGGAGGTTTTGAACAAAGTAAAATATATTTATCGAGAAGGAGTAGTGAAGCTACTAAATAAGTACTAGATACCTAAATGAGATAGGTACCTAGGCTACTCAAATTAGATTAGGTACCTATAATTAACGTTTCGGGATAGGGTTTTCTGGCTACGCCTATGCAGGTTAATTATATAATAAATCGACTGCAGAACTTTCAACGGTTTTTATAATTTAATTCAATTTAATGCGAAATTTTGAAATAATACTAAATTCTATCATAGCCCTTGGCAAGCCTCAATTATTATTATACATAAAAAATAAACAAACGCTTACCTGTTAACAACATTTTTTAAATAAATATCTTAACTTTTAACAATAAAAAACGGTTAAAGTTGACAAAATATAGAAATGATTTAACTATGTAGCTTTGAAATTTTCTTTGTCTTTTTCCCTCTAATGATAGTACCTACTCAATGATTTTCTATGATTTTGGCTACATTTGTATAAGATTGAAATTGAAAAGCTTACGGACAATGAACGTAACAGAATAATTAATAAATTAAAATCTAAATAAAAACAGCCTACAGTTGGCACAGAGTAAAAACAATTAAAGACCATTCACTATTTGTCAACTTTCTCATGTACATCTTCAAATTTCGCGCCCATTCTCTTCAAAGCTATAACAGCTGCCACGGCTTTCGCCCAGCGTTTCTTGATAACATATCGTTTGAGTTTCGTCTTGGTCACGTGTAATTCGGTACAAAGCGCTGATTGGATGAGCCACGGGTGGGTCAGTGAAGCCGATGCTGTCAGCCGGTCGCTGGATTAATAAAACATTACTTTGTTTGTATTTCATCTTCGGCATGGTCAATAAATATAGGATTTGTAGTAACAGTATTATAAGTTATGAAGTTAAATTTTGTAATATATCCCTTATGTGTTTTTTTCCGGAATCAAATCAAAAAGCCACTGTGTTTGAAAACTTTTGAGAAAATTTAATAAGCTTTATCGGATCTTAGTCACATTTCAGTAGATAATGAACGAGTGAAATAAAACATCAGAATTAATTAAGCCTTATATTTATAACAACATACATATTTAACAATAAATTATATTTAATACAGCACAAATACTTAACTTAAGTACAGTTAAGGAACAAATATGAATAATGCGGGAGTAAAATTAAATGTGCGCTTATTTACAGAACAGTATAAAAAATTAACTATAACGTGAATGTAGTGTAAAAAATTTCGAAATTGTATCTCAGTCTTCTTCTGTAGTCGAGCTGATACAGAGCTTTGAGTATGGAGACTAGATTCGTAAACAAAATTGTCATTTAATGTCATTTTCATATTAAATCTTAAAAAATAATGTCATTTTCCTACTTTGGTAACCTACAAATTATTCAGAAAGGTATACCGATCGAGACGTTACGTATAATGTATTATTCCTCGACTTTTATTACGACGTGAGATCATTGGCATCTTGGATACGGTATACGTTGTTCGATTTAATTTGTTTGATATCTCGTTGGGTTCACCTTTCTGAATAAGGTCATGGCACAGTCAGTTAAACTTGACTTAAATCATTTCGAACTAGTTATGTTATTTGTCACTTTTTTTCTTTGCATTTTTTCATCTGATGTTTGTCGTTGGAAGAACGCGTGGAGGCTGGACATGGAGTTTTGTGCGAGTTCATTGGATGAAGACCATTCTAGTGAGATGGATTGATGTCTTCCGCCGTTGGAAGTGCCTCCAGCCGACCTCTCTGCTTCTACTTCTTCAGTTTCCCCCCATTTTTCCAGAAGATGCAAAAGTAGATCTTTTGTCCGATGAGCATTGTTCTCATCTCCTCGCCTGTACGGCATTTGTCGGCCATTTTCGTAACCATTCATCAATTTGTCTATCTTGTCACGACGCCGATCGAATTCTTCAAAGAATGTATTGCGTTTATCTGTCGGTTGGTCTGGAACATCTCTGCTTGTGCTAGTCACTCGTTTGGATCTAGTTTTAACCCAGGGCATTTTACTAGTCATAGGTTTTTCTGGTTCCTTTTCTTTTAAAAACGCCGAATTTATTTTGTGAGATGATTTCGACATGAACACTGTTTTCTCGTTTTTGGCATCGCCATTTGTAAACATTTTCTTGTAAGACGTTTCCGTTTCTGTTTTAAAGCCATTCGGTGTTTTCTTCTCTTCTCTGGTCACTTTCTTTTCCAATACATTTTTGTCCATTTCCTTCATGCTGTTGTTGTTTGTCAAATCCGTGTTCATAGTAGATAACATGAAGAGGTGATCGGACAGTTTTTTGATTTCTTCTGCTAAATTTTTCCTAACTAGCACATCTGGGCGTTTATGTAAGAAGCAACTACTGTCGGACGCTCTCCTTTCGACTGGATTGTATCGGGTCTTGAACTTTGTAGGTTCTCTCGGCGGAGGAGGTTCTAGATCTAGGTCATCATCATCGAATACTATATCTGGTGAGCTGCTGAGAGAGCTTCTGGGTGACGGTGAGCAGCCTCCGATCGAAGACCTCTCACAGTTGACCAGAGTCAATATTTCCTGCGATTCATTGTCGAATACGTAAGGCGAGTTCGGGTGTTCGCTCCATCTCTCCACGAAGAGTCTGAGGTTGTCCTTGGCCATGTCCAGTTCTTGTTTGTGCGAGAGCCTTGTCTGTTGCCGCGGCTTCTCTTGCTTGACCGGCGACCGCTTGACGAGCCACCTGTGCCTCAAACACTCCGTAGCGCTCGGCCGCGACCTGCGACAAAGACCCTTGTTACTATTACCCCAACACCTCAAATTGTATGCACTAAAAAGCCAATATGGTCCAGAGTAGGATACTAGCGTCTACAGTATATACTAACACAAAAACATGCATCTAAATGAATCTTTAATATAATTTTAATTGTTAATCTACTTAATGCTTTGTTAGGAACTGGTATCAATCAGTCAGTGTTGGCTACAACAAGTAACAAAGGGTCTTTATCGACAGGCACTACTTGTTCGAAAGTTGCTTTCAATTCTTTCGTCAAGACTTCTATTGACTTTTAAGTGAAGTAAAAGCAAAGAAAAGACAGAAAAATGTTATAAGAAATGTATACTCACTCTTTATCTTTGACGAGGAGTTTTTTAATGAAATCCTTGGCATCTTCAGATATCTCGTTGAATGCTTCATCATCGAAGTCGTACTTGGCAATCGTTACGTTGGCCATTGTCTCTATATCCGTTTCGCCCATAAATGGTGATAAGCCAGATAGCCTGTGAAAGTTTGTTTAAGCCATAAGTTTGTTTATTGATTGCCCTTGACAATTTTAAAACAAATTTGGAAGATAAAGACATCATATGAAACTAATAAAAATGAGGAGGTAGACAATTGTTTGAATTGATTTGAATATTGGGAGCGTCTCATTCGATAAAAAATTACAAAACATTGCCGTCCTTTTATCTAGATTTAGAACTAATACATAAAAAATCACACGAAAGTCCCGCCCAACATTCTCTAAGTTTGACTTGCGGCCTTGGGTAACCCCTTACAACAACTATATCAAATCAAACTTCTACACAACTACTAAACGATATCATACTATACTCACAGCACATAGCATATAACGCCAATCGACCACATATCCGTGCCATAGCCAATCTGGTCGAAGTTCACCACCTCAGGAGCGACAAATTCCGGAGTACCGAACAGTACTTGTAACTTCTTCTCTGGGTCGTAGAAACGCGCCAAACCGAAGTCGATGATTTTGATTCGGTTTCCAGCCTTTGTTAGGCATAATATGTTTTCTGGCTGTAAATTAAATGAGATAAATGAAGTTATTTTATGAATCAAAACACTTCGCGTCAAAACACTTTGATTTTAAATTTATAATATTGATAATTAATTGGCAAAATGTGGTGCTTTAAGTGGGCTAGCGAAGTTTTCTACCTAAATAGTGAAAAGTTATATTTTTATGTTTTATCGTTGATAACACCTCTCAATTTGAAAATAAAACCTACGTCAAAGCCCAAGCCTATACATGGACTACAAAATGTATGGACTGTGAGAAAATCTGAGTGTGATGAGACCGGAATATAAATTCGCTTATTCGATTACGTCACATTAATGATGTACCAAGATTATAAGGCATTTGTCATTTGCTATAAAAATATATTTTCCCTGAAATAAATTTCATTGGGTTAAATATAAACGACCATTCTCGATAATTTCTAAATGTCACCAGCACTTTTGGTGAATCACATTTGAATACTAATTATAGCAAGCTATAGACAATTACGAATCTTGAGTCAAAAATAAAAGCTTGTAAAATAAACAATAATGGCGTCGTGGCTGCGGACAATCATAAAACTCCTGCGCATACTTTTCCGCCATTCTGATTAACGACTTGGATCTGCACCAAGATGGAATCACACATTACTGACAAGCGAGTTATTTCAATTTGATCAGTTGTGATTTGTATGTAGCGCGTATGTACGCACATCTCGCTATAAGTATGTTTAGAATCCACATTACAATGTTGTCCTATTTACTAGTATTTAGTATTACGGTAAAATTTTTAATAATATATAATATTAATCCATTTAACAGATTAAAAAGTAAAATTTATATCAAGCTTTGCTAGTGAAGATACAATAGATTTTGTGTTTTTATTATACTTGCAATACAACATACCTTCATATCGAGATGTAGAATGTTTTGCCGATGAACAAACTCAATCCCCTCGCATATCTGTCGCATGAACACGGTGCACGCGCGTTCTGTCAACACGAAGTCCTCATCGATGACACGCTCGAATAACTCGCCACCCGTTATACTGAAACAATTACAATGCATGTCATTAAGAGTATAAACACGTTTATTTTATATATTTCTGTAATTAGACATTACCTACAACGATTGAAATATGAAAACGGGTGTCAAAATGTGTTAATCAATAAAAATCTTACGTATATTAAGAATTAAGTACCATCAACAACTTATAAGATTTAATAAATATTTATTTCGCATTATAGGTAAGTAGTTGTCAAGGTAATGCTTAAATTTTAAACTGTTTTTATTATCTCTGTTGTAGTCGTAAAAACGTAGTTTTTAACGTGTACATAATAGATAAAATTTCGGGAAAGACATGTCTTGTTCCTTGCAAACAAATATACTCTTTCTATAAGCAAACTTGTAAGAAATTAATACGTATTTTTAGATATAAATGTGAATTTATTTGAGTGTCTGCCAAACATTTATAATTATTGCTTAAAAGTATATCCAATATGACTTGAGTGTTGAGAGCTGAGAGGTGCGTATGTCTATGGCCGATGGATTGTTGGCGCCAAAAGCGTTGCAAGAATAGAACATATAAAACAAATCGGACTTTAGCTCAAAATGATTCAACTATTATTTATTTAAAGATAGTATGATACACGAATTAAAATACGTTTTTAAACTGTCTAGTTATCATTATGAACTTCCCCTTTACAATTTCAATAAAATCAATCCTATAAATTGATGAATACACATTTGATTGGAATTCGTAACGTAGCAGCGATAAACTAAAATCATGAAGTCGTTTAACTGGTACAGACAAAGTAATAATAAACGGGTAGAGCCTCTAGCGAAAGTAGCTTGATAAATAGATACGAGGCTGATTCAAGGTTGATTCCACACGTTTGCTTGTCGCTTTCACCATGCTTGGCATTTTGCGAGTACAGCCCACGTCCTTGCGTTCAAAAAAGAACAAATTAGTTAGACTGACAGTATCACCACAGGTAATATAAGACTATACTACTACTGTGATACGTAGTCACAGTAATTTTGGAAGGTGTCAATGCGTAATAACCGATCGATGGACAATAATTTTAGTCCACGACTTTTTGTCAATAGAAATGTTAAATATTGTCAGTTGCACATGTATGCGGTCGTTGGATTCGTTTAAATATATAGATAAGACGAAATATATTTTAAATATCAGGTTGGACATTTCAATATATTCAAATAAAACTGTTTGCGCACCTGGCGTGCTGTCTACATGACTCTAGGTCATTTTTTTATAAAATATACTTAAATTATTAATTTAAAGAGGATAATTTTCTTATAAAAAACAAACTTTATAATCTCGGTAAGGGAGGTAAATATAATTAATATATTATATAGGTATTGATTGATCGGAAGCCATTTCAATAATTATTGATGCTTTCCTGCACACGCTTTAAAAAATTAAAAAACACAAATAAGCGGATTTGTTTACACTTCACTTGCATTATAGGTGCTTTCAACTGCCCACGGCAAAGAGTTTAGTGCCAACACTTTTACGTGCATTACGCTAAGTCAAAGGTTTAAAAGCGCTGAATGAATGGACTCGTGTATATATATTTGCCTCTTTGACGTCACACAGTGAGTTTGGACGTATTAAAGAATTTATTAGTAAAATATTTTTATAAACGCTGCGTCAATGTAGTATTGCCGGAGTCGATCAGTTTTTGCCCACGTTTATTATTCAGCCCGATTTGGTTGGTGGAGTTGCATGTTGCATTTGTTTGGTTTTAGATGTTAGTTTCAGACTAAGAGTTTGTATCGATGAGCTATAATTTTATTTGGTTGCAGTTTTTATTGAAATAAATAATTTGTGTTACAAAATATGTGGAATGAATGGTAATGACTAATACCACATAATTCTTAGAGCTTGTACATGTAACATAAAGAATGTATTATAACTCCTTTGTGGCGGCTAATTTAATAGCCTATGAAAATAGTTACCAATATTATGTACAAAATCTGTTTTAATTATTGTCTTTTTGATAATAATAAAACTAACAACGATCTCACAAATATATTAGCCACCATGTAAAAATAAAAAATAATTGGCGTGTGTTTTGTGAATCTTAATAGACTATATCGCTGCCAAGCCTTTAGAGTTTATAACAATAATTATAGTACAGGAGACTCACGCCAAAATGATCCGCACAAAAAATCACCTAGCTAAGAATCTTTCCTTATGTTTATTCAAATGACACCTGTTTCAACTCAAGTACAATGTTCCTCGCTTTATATTCAAGTTGCGAACCGTGGCTGAACGGAAAGGAACCATTTAAGTATCTGTAGTACGCACAATGACTCTTCATTTGGTAGATATTCAATTCTATTGTTTATGGAATTTTCTATTGCTTCACGGGTTCGAAGATAAGGTTCAATAACTTTTTGTATATACGTATGCATAACTATATGATTTATGCAATTAAATTGTACACAAGTGAATGTTAAAGATATGCTTGATATTTTCTGTTCGTATTTTTATGAAACTAGTTAGTTTATATTTTTTAGATATTCATCGAATTGTATGAAGAGTTTTTAAAAATAAATATTTGGCTCAATTGCAGTTACTTACATAATTTTTGGTTTTATTTTTAAAAGCATTGTGGGAAACCTTAAAGTGTATACTTTTAACAATAATAATTGTTATTCCTATTTATTTACAGCCAAAGATCTTCACCCACATCTTCATCATAAATCAGTTTCTTTTATATGAAAGAATTGAAAGTCTATTAATGGACTCAGACTTAAATAATGTCAATGGCCACTACACTTTACTGTACATTGTTTTTAAAAGTATATCGATTACAACTAGTGCTTTTTAGATGAAAGTTTGAAATAAGTGGTCTTCAATACTGAACAGTTTGGAATGAAGGTTCATGTAAAAATTAAATAAAATGTCTTTAAATTTTGCGTGGTAGATATACGCACCCAAAATAATCTGAACATTATAAATGTAAGTTATTTTTGTTCTCATTACTGTTTCTTTGGGAATAGGCATTTTATAACTGAAGCGATGTCGTCAAACATTAAGTGCCCCCGTTAGGGTTGTCAAAAAATGAATCTGTCTGATCATGTACAATTTTATAATTATATTTAATACTAACTGCGAGCCTGCGCCCCGCGGTTTCACCCGCGTAAGTCCGTATCCCGTAGGAATATCGGGATAAAAAGTTGTCTATATGTTACTCCAGTTGTTCAGCTGTCTATGTACCAAATTTCATTGCAATCAGTTCAGTAGTTTTTGCGTGAAAGAGCAACAAACACACACATCCGTACAAACCATTCGCATTTATAATATTAGTAGGATTAGTAGAACAAACTCCTACGTTTAATCGGTTGAACCGTGCTGCCAAACACAAAACCATTTCTTTCCGGAATGTTTCCGTAAGTGGCTTGTCTGAGAATTATTTATTTTAGTAATGACGCAATGAAAATGAAATGAACTTTGCGTATCGCCTAACCTAGCGATGTGTTTTGGTGGTGTATTTACAATTGGTAAAGTTTATTATAGTATATAGAATTTGAAAAAAGGTCTTGCTAAACCTTAGTAAAATAAAATTTCGCAGCCCTACCCTTGCCAGATATTACGGCGTACGCGCATAGTTGGCGCGATGCCATTCGCCACCATCCAGATGTTAGCGAAAAATGGCTGTCTTTGTAGTTTACACAAGTGTAGACGTAATCATTTGCAAAATATGCAATTAACGTAATTAAACACGGATCATTAATTTTTATGGCGCGGGTTCAATTTTTTATTGTGTTCGCCGGTCGTCGTTTGTTATCGCACTGATGAATTGTTTTTGATCGAGCAAATTTTTCTTCGTGTACACACACAGTAACAGTCTAGGGTTATATCTTATAAAAAAACTCTTGCTATTCCTCAAATAAGCAAAGGTAGATTGAAAAAAGGAGTCAAGTTTTTATCGTAAATCAAAAGTGAACTCCAGACAATATGACTAAGAACATATAGACAATTCGTAGATCAAAAATTATTTAAAAGTTAAATAATATAATGGAGAGAGCAGCTGCTAAACAGCTGATCAAATTTTAAAGAAATATTCGTGTATGCAAGATGATCTCACCATCTAGAGTTAGCCTATAGATGGCTTATAATTCTGATATGATACGATCAGAAAGGATCATAAAATGATTTTATCCTTATTTAATTTCAGTTAAATGAATGCAAGTGTATGTACATTTAGTATGTAGATGGCGTCACGACCCGTGGTTCTAAAAATTCCACAATACACAAAATATTTTCGTGAGTCACTCGCTCCCAAAAACGGTAAAATGGAAAAGTACATTACTGTTAAGCAAACTGTGGTTAGCGGTCCACCGCAATGATGAGTTAACGACATTGACATTAGTCTTCGATACGTATACAATACACAACTCTATATCACAACAGATATGGTTGGAAACACCTTGATAATTATGATTAGAATCTTATAGGCTATTAGTTCTATATCGTTATTAAAGTTGGTTTCCAAATTACCATATCTCTTAAAATACATACCTCGTTTGTATCCTAATGTTTCGCAAGATAAAAGATGATGTTTTGGGAAAGTTCTTAAATCATTTTCTTTTAAATTTGTCTCTTTACTTCACTTTTAATAATGTTTTAGGTATTTCTAGTGTTTTTTGATACTGATATTATTTTCTACTTTTATATAGTTCCATTCCACGCTCCGTCTCAAATTATATCTGTACCAAATTTTATCCAAATCGATTCAGAGGTTCATGCGTAAAGCAGAGATAGGGACAGAGAGGAACAAGAAGGGATAGAGTTATTTTCGCATTTATAATATTATTTATAGTATTAGTTCGTAATATCTTAATTATTTTCAAATGATTTAAATGAAATCAATGCATATATCATTATAGGTAATTGTTAATATAAATTCTGTACTAAGTACCAAATTACAAACAAGTTTTAATTATGTTTTTGCGATGTCATTTGTAACAAATTAATTGCAACGGTAATAGTATGATCTGTATTAAGTACACCAAAATTCGTGAGTATTTTATATTATCAAGGGACTGAATATGTATAAGAAGTAACATAACTTGACGATATAATGTTACTTGGTAATCCTGAATACTCTATTGCTATAGGTATATATATTGAGGATCCATTAACGTCTCTACTTCTACATGTTGCCGTGATCCATTATTTTAGGGTTGCCACACGAGCATTTCAAAAATACTTAAATTTTCGCTTTTGAACAAGCGGGAGCAGAGACCATTTACAATGCAGCGCCAGTAAAATTATGTGTACACATGAAAAAAGGAATCAATCTCGTTGAAACTACTGAACGGATTTTGATGAAATTAGGTATGACTTGGGTACTTTTTAAGGATACTTTTTATCCCGATTAAATTCTCCGTTGGTATAAAAACAGGAATCTAGATGTCCGAGCGGAGCCGGGACTAGCGTCTAATTAGTTATAAAATATTTACACCGCAGTGACTCACAAAGTTATTTCTTTCAAGGGTAAAAATTTGTTTGAGGTAACCCTGAATTTACAGTTCCTAATGGAACGCGAAAACGTCATAATTTTATTAATGAAGTGGCAGAGAGCAATAAATCTCTGGCAACACGAAATATTTTATCATCAACTCAGGAGCACGTGTAACATTTAGCGTAGGTGCAATTACCAGAAATGAATTAAATATGATTTATTGAATCGATTCTGAAATAGTCATATGACATGAATTCCTGAGGAATTCGTGTGGACAACGTGCTTAATTGTTATTGCTTTAGTGGCCATATTTGTTTTGGGAAATTTATTTATTGCGAGGTATTGTTTTAAAAACAAATGTATGCTGACACAAACCTTGCACAAAGTGTTATCCCGGACCATTAATTTTTAATCCTCCATCCTCAAAATCTTTTACAATTTTTTTTTTTGTTTTAGGAACATTCTAATTATTATAAAATCGCGTATCACATAGAATTATGCGCCAAGTTTGGGTATTACCATTTTCCATTATTCAAAAAGCTGCATAGGGCCATCTTTTCTTGGCACTTTAGTCATTTGTTTATAACATATAAATAACTCATGAATGATCTAGTTGCTTGTGAGAATGAGGTCGATATAACAAACATGGCGACAGGTGTATCCCCACCCACATCAGATTAATGGCAAGGAATTCCCTTTCCGCTAATGATATTTAATTAGGAGATTGCTGAGATAATGAGTGAGAACTATCAACTGGAAGAGCAACTCAGAATATTAAAATTAAATAATTCGGATTGTAATTAAAGACGCAATGTGTTTCTGAACATAATTGTTTATCAAAACCATGTATTTAACATCTAATGAGGTATCGTTTATTTACAATACAGATAAACAAAATTTTAAATTCATACTTTAAAACCATACTTAAAATATAGTACTTTGTTTAAACTTTTAAAAAATTCTGAAACGTTGGCATTATTCTTAATAAAACATTAAACCAACAACTTAGCTGTTAAAGTGATCTTGATAGGTACAAATTATAAACACTAATAACAAATAGATATTGGGGATAATAGTGACAACAGAAAACAGTATTAATTCCAGTGTGGAAATGTGATGGAGCTAGACGACCTGTAAAGCTCTCTCTTTTTCTCACACTGGAATTAATACTGCTTTAAGCTTAACCCTGAATCGGTAATACTGCTTTACCATTATTCCGTGTCCAAAGAATTATTACCAAAACGTTAGTAATGTTACAACTTCGAATGGTATTAGAATTACAAGTAGGTACCACGTGTTTATCAAAACTAAATACACTACCAACCGAAGGGCAGTGTTGAAATTCCTTCCAATGATTCATCAACACTTACACAGCTATTGTTTATGGGTATGTTTGAAATTCCTTCCGTAGCCGTAACCTACATCAACATTTAAAACAAAACTATACACTGCGAGTTTGACTCACTAAAGTTCGGTTGAATGAATACCAAATTAGAATCGAAATCTTTGAATGCGCCGGCGCAGGTGATTCAGCAATAATTCAATCATTGTCTATAAATGTATCTATCATTAATCATTAATGTCTTTGACCTATGGTGTGTTGCGACGAACACATGTCAAAATTGTTCTAAATTATGTCTAATATTTTAAAGAGGAAACATTTGTGCTTTCATATTTTGTACGTTTGTTATGTTATCACACAAAAACTACCCGATCAATTTATAAAAAAATATTTTATTAATAGAAAGCTGCATCTTCAATGATTGACATGGACTTTATATGTTCCCCGGGCGAGGCTAGTAAGACATAAAATCAATATTTCATTTACTTCAAATGTTACTTTATATGATCTACCCATATATTATTATTATAGGCAAGGTCGTTTGTTTGTGAGCCCTGCCTTTAAATTGAACAAAATAGTATTGTTATGTATATTATTACCAATACCGAAGAAGGTTTTAAATTTGACTGAATTATTTTTCATTTAGTTTTATTACCCGGTATTGTAGGATTTCACCACGGTTTTCAACCGTTGGCGTGATTTTATAGGAAATTGTTATTTAATAAGATAATCGTTAATTACTGTGTGGAGCGATACTTCCCCTGGCTGTCGATGGCCTTTTGTCGTAAAATATGGTCATACTAATCAATAATGATGATTAAACGATGGGGATCCCTTAGTGATATACTTCGTATCAACCTCTCATAAGGTGTTTATAATGAAACAAAATTTCCCCTATTGTATAGACCTTGTACATGTCCTTAATGGAACCGGGAGCTGCGACTCTAAAAGAAAAAGACGAAGTTAAGCGGTTTTTAAACCCCTCGTTTAAGTCACAACACGGAGACGCTAAACAAAAAACAATGTACCAGGCATATTTAAACATAACTCGTCCTTCTCGAATACAATAGGGTCTCATAACTCGCTTGCAGTTATTATTCAACGACATTGCTATCCCATATAAGATATGTAATTATACATGTATCGCTTGTGTGCGTGGGTGAGCTCTTGAATCACCTGCCTCGATTTAAGATTGTGTTGCTAATTTGGTCCTCATTCAATGTTGTTAATAATAGAGTGTCGTTTTAGAAATTTGTAGGAGGTAAATCTGAGAAGTTGATTTAGAAAGCTGAGTCGGCGACATACGATTCATACACGTAAATTTTCGAATATTCTGGTCTTAAATGTAGAATCTTCCACGAAAAAAGGGATGGAGGAAGTTTGAAGACAGAAGACTGAAGTAAATAAAACTATTTGGGTTTCTTATATAGTTCGTTTTATCGTCCAATATAATGCTTAATGGTTTTAAATTGAGCTTTATGCAAATTGTAACAACTATAAAAACGAATTGTTTTCAGTACACAACCTGTAATCCCGTTCCCTACAAAACTAGTTGTTGAAGGTCGCTTTAACTTAATTAAAACAATTTGAAGCTATGGAATTAATAGAGGTCCCATGATGAAGAATGCTGTGTGAATTATCCTGTTTGTTAAGACGGATATAATTTACATAGCTTTCGTAGCTGTTGTACCAGAAAAAATGTCTTAATTGGAAAAACCACGAAGGACCTACACCTACCTTTTTGTTATTAAACTACTTATTTACAAATTTAAACTCAACAAAATATTGTGAGACGTGACTTTAAACGTTGTATTTAAGAGCTGGAAACAGGAACATTGTCATAAAATTTTTGGATAAGCTTCAAGACATCGCACAGAGCTTTCGCCTTACGTATGATACATTATTCCGTCGTAAGGGAGACCTAGAACTCTAATTCTAGGGCTCATGAGTAATGCAGTTGCTGATATAATCGCAATTCGGAAAACTGCATTGTAATTGTATTTCAGCCAAGTTCTTGACGTTTCCGTCTTCAAAATATTTAACATCACGAGATCCCACAGCCAATATCTATTTGCGCATACTACGATCGTAATTCTACACTTTGCTCACGGCTCGTGTGTGGGTTTTCTAGATTTATCATCGTTTCCGTGAGTGATAATTGTCTCTTTGGTTCGTATTTTTTATAATTTATTTTTTTTTTTATACTTATTTTTAACGGCTTCTGGATTTTAAGATAGAAAGTTGTTACACACATTAATCTGTAGATACAACAACACTGTTATGTGTCAAAATTTGCAGCAGTATTTTAAGTGGATTATTTGTGTAGGTTTAGAGATTGAGGTTAAATATAGGCAACCTTTCATGAACAATATAAGAATATAAGATTTACATATTTAATCAAATAATACCTTAACCTATTATATATTGGATCTAATTTGCTTAGTAAAATTCAATACTGAAATTACTTCTATCAGATTATCGCAGTCACGCCTGACGCCGCATTACGAAATAATGTTTAGAAGTTAAATTCGATTAGTTTCACTTCATTACACCTTTACTCGTGCTTTATACATTAAACGTAGTTTTATTATTAGAATTGTCCGGTTGAATAAAAATTGAAAAATATGGGCAATTATCTATCCATTGTCAATCACATCCACACATTTAAAATTGTTAAAATTCTCCCTCTTATAGGAGAATCTAAGACAAATAGAAATAAATTGAACTACAGTAGTTGTAGCGTATAATGCACTACAATAGTTCTTTCGTTTCAGTTTATAATGTAGTTTTTTAGATACCGTAGCTTAGCCTTTCTCTTCTTGCCATGCCCCATTCGTTTTTGCGCTTACATATTTAAAGACAACATCGTATGTTAACGGATTTCAACAATCATACAAATAATACTCACAGCTCCAACACGACGCACATGTATTTCCCCCAATCATAAGCGTCATACAATTGTATGAGCCTCGGGTGTCGCAGACGCCTCATGACCTCCACCTCGCGCTCCACATTGCGTCTCTCGTCCCTACGGTTCACGGAGACCAGCTTAGCAGCTAGTTCCAGTCCTGTACTCTTCTCCCGACATAGGTATACCGTTCCGAATTTGCCCCTGAAATGGAAAGATTACCTTAAAAGAGAGCATTTAAGCCAAAACTTCTTGACTTGTGGTCGAATTATTCAAAGATTCTAAGTGAAGGAATATTTAGAAGTTCATTATTTTACTACACAGTATCAATTTCTCAGATTAACTCTAATGGTAAGACAGTCAATTGTATAATTGGTAATGCTTTGCTTTAGGTGGATAAAGAATAAATAGAGAAAAGTAAAGTGCATCCATTCTGCCATAAAAAGTCAATTTTAAGTTTTTGGATTAGCTCTGGTAAGTATCGTGGATGTAAAACCTTAGAAAACGGAAGATAAGGGATTCAAGTAATGCATATACGTTTTTATATAGAAAGTGTATTTGATTTAAATATAGTAGAATACTCAAGTGATCCAATACAATATAAACTTCAAGTATTGTTGTTTTGTTCGATCCACTATTGTTTGTTTGTTTATTTATGCATTTTCATACCGTCCAATCTCTGACAGCATATCAAAGAAATCGTTGACATCTGTATTCCTCTTGATTGTGACATCGCGGTACTGGAACGGGGGTTCAATTTCTGCAAAGGAATATAATGTTTTTGTAAATTATTAAAAAAGACGAAAAACACTTAATATTATCTGGACAATTCTTAACAATATTATAAATGCGAAAGTGCATTTGTTAGTTTGTCTTTATTTCAAATTATAACGAAGCGATTGTAAGGTTATAATCGGTAAGGAAGTATAATCGGAAGGAAGAGACTATATTTCCCACTTATATGATTTATATGTCCCAGCTTCGCCCGGTTTGTCCCATGATTAAAAAGGGCCTCTGTCAAATTTGAATAGCAATTGTAGCTTTCTGTTAATCATGAGATTTTCATGATAAGACCAGTATTTACGAATATTACACCCCACAGATACGCAAAGTTAGAAAATTTAGCTCATTATATTAATAGAAACAACCATTTAGTATATAAATATGAAATATTGTAGACTTCTCCATAAAAAAACGAAGTGTATGTACTCCACTAAGAAGGAAATTATACCGATCCATATCACTTCAGTCACAGATATAGCTTCTTAGAAACCCAGATGAAAGTGGCCAGTGTTATATTTCTACAAGATAGTGTGACAGTTTCCGATGAACTTTTATGTACACCTTTCACATATAATTGACATTTAATAGTTAATTAATACATTAGCGAAGATGCCGGAGTAATGAGAAAAAAACTCGCGTAACAAGTTTAGAAAGTGCAAAATTGTACTGGGCTCACGGTGAGAACTGCATTGCAAAATAGATTCTCATAGATATAGGAAATTTACAATCACGACGGATTGGTGTTATCACTGGGAATATTATTTGTTTAAATCTGAAATAACGTAAACACATTTGGAAAGTTGATTTGGTTTTATAAGGAGGGCACTTTTTTATTATATAAATACTCGCTGCACGTCCCGACTCCGCCGGTTATTGACATATAGAAATTGAAATTTAAGTTGGATCAAACTGCGCATGGTGTGCAAATATGATTATAATCGGTTGAGATCGGTTAGGAGTCCACATAGACACATAATATATATTAAGAAAATTCTTGATTCAACGATTCTCTTAACTTATGTATATTGTGGGTTTTGAGAATTACCAACATACTTAGATAATACGACTGCCACGATAGTGTTTCAACTCAGAGCTTCAATTTGACAATTTTAAATAAATTCAAAGAGATTAGGATAAATTTAACATCAAGCACAAACTTTAATGATCTAATATACAAAATTGACGTGTAGCGATGTTTGTTCCTCCTACGAAACGGCCGGAAACATTTTGAAGAAATTCGAATTCATATCGGGTACCTCTGAGAAACAGCCAACATCTATTTCCCTTATCTATTCATACCCCTATATGATAAGAGGGTTAACTAAATGAATTTCCAAATAGTCCATTTTCCGAACTATTCTAAAATAGTAGCGGTTTTTTTATGTAGATGAATCGACAGTCCACTTGAATGCACTGTGCGACGTCTGGTCAAGAGCTTCAAACGTATTGAGTATTGACACAACACAGCTAAAGCATTTTGGCACGTTTTCAAGCATTCGTTTTGGGTGCAATGCGCTATCACCTTTATTCTGTTGTTTAGTCTGTTCCACGATGCTTGGGATAGTAAGTTCTAGCTTTGAAAAAGAGTTAGATCTGAGTCTGATCAGGCGACTAGTAAGTCTTTAGTAATATGTATGTATATATATAATAGTAACTTTTTATTGTAAAAACAAATTAAGTTTATCGTCTATCAATTAATTAATTCTTACGGTATAAACGGTAAAAGTCATTATATACATTCACGGAAAAAATGTTTTTTGAGGTTTATATTTAAAGTCCTATCATTAAAGTTAATTTACAAGGTAATTGATATAAGACAACATTTAGTAAACGTACCATTTAAGATTACAAATCAGAAATGACGCCTGTGCATTCGTAATAATTTAATAAGTACACAATATAATTTTACGATAGTAGGTATTGTATTCTTATGAAAGTAGCTTTCCGCCCGTGGCTTCGCCCGCGTTTAGGCTTTCACAACGGTGAAAATTGTCAATCTCTCTAACCTTCTATCTCCAGACACAAAAATTATATCATTAAATATCTCCGTTGCTAGGAGAAAGAAAGACGAACAAATATATTTTCGCATTTGTAATATGTGTAAGGTTAGTAGAGCTCGAATTTTAAATTGTAAGTACCTACATATCAAGAGAATTTTCATGATTTTGACCATATATTGAAACATGTTTAGACTATGTATATATACAACCACTTGTACGTAGTAATATGAAGTGTGTATTTTAAAGAAAACATATTTTGTTGTAATTGCAGCAGAAGTGTACGTATACTTAGAAATATTATTCATGTCAACACACTAATTATTATATGAGTATTTATAAATAAAGGTTATAGTATTCTAATGCTTTAATAAGTATATTACTAAATTAAGGTAGAAAGCGCAACAATTGACCATAATTAATCACACTATTTAATTCATAAACCCACAACACATTAGTAAGGCATACTGAAATATGTTTTGAAAATGAATGAAGCATACAATCTCGTATGTGTGTGTGTATGCGGATATGACGTGTACAGTTACAACGTAACATTACCTAAAAGTGTGTGTAAACGTGCTGGATCTCACCCAAGAAGTATATTGATTAGATAGTTTGTTTACTACATAATAACTTTGAATATAGGTATTTGAGGAGACGGTGGAATCTCCATTTGAGATTGCAATTTTATCACTACATAGTATAAAACAGTCGCGTCAGTCCCCATGTCCGTATGTATGCTTAAATCTTTAAAACTACGCAACGGATTTTGATGAAGTTTTTTTTAATAGATTGAGTGATTAATGAGGAAGGTTTATTTGTATAATAGCATCTATTAAACTACTCCAAATTGACGCGTGCGAAGCCACGGACAGAAGCTAGTATATTATATTTCTATAGAGCTACTTAATTGATCTCAACAATTTTTGTTAGTAAATGTGAAAACGCCGAAACGTCAGTTCATTATTTGGCATATTATAAAGGTTTAATTTTAATTCGTATTGTGCATATTTTAGTGTTTATAAATAAATAATAGCTCAAAAACTATTTCAGAGTAGCTCACATACCCATGAAGCAAATTAAATTAATTATTTATGATAATCATATCACCATCAATTAATATAAAGTTATACGTATATATACGCGTCGTTTGCTTATATAAAACGGACATCATATTTTCCGAGTGTTAAAGATATCTCAATAAATATGATTTACAACGATATGATTATCCAAAAAATAATTTTATAACACGCATTTTAATAAATAACGCCATGTTACAAGAAAGACAAATGTGCGCCAGTCAAATGTCAGCAAACTATAGCGAGGCGTCTGCGTCGAAAATAAAGCGGAATCCGTTCTTCTGCCAAAAATCGTGTTTTTTTTTTGTTTGTTTATTAAAACCTCGTGGACAGCCAGGGACGAGGTGATGACAAAAATGGTGTATATTATCAAATATACATTGCATTATTATAAATCGAAATAAGGTTTGTATGAGATGCTTGTTTAAATATCTTTTTAAATTTTACTGTTACTTAAGAATTGTGGTTGGATGAACATAATTTGCTTTAAACTTATCATTTAATGATCAAAATTTTTGTTCTATTGGATCGTATGAATTTTGTTTATTCGTATATAGAAAGATATAAGCAAAGGAAAGGAATGATCGATAAACTATGTTATCTAGTGATCATTTTCGAAAATATATTTTATACTGAAGAATGGTAATCTTACCTCCAACTGGATCTGATTCATCAACGTGGATCATCTCGGATAATCTGAAACAGAAACAAATTTATTAATAAATTACTATTATAATTAAACGTTTAAATATTCTTATAATTTTTACTATATTATAATTATAAATATTTTATGTAATAAATGTATTTTATAAATTACTATTATATTAAATCTAGCTTTAGGCCGGAGAAAGAAGACAGTCCTGGGGCAATACCCGTGCAGTTCCCGTTGCCGGGGAATTTTCGTAATAAAATCTATTCTATGTCTTTATTTTCATCCAATTCGTTCGTGTACTTAGGCGTGAAAAAAAAAGACAAACAGACTGAAAGAGCCATTTTCACATTTATTTCAGTAGGGATTAGTAGAACCTAGTAGTTATCTGTAATATTGGGCTTTCATAATTTCTTTAATTTGCTATTCAATAGCATAAAATTGTATATATTAAATAAATCTTTATGTAAGTAGTAACTATTCGTCCTGTATATTTCGTTTTTTTGTAAATCTTGTATTAAGTTATTGCCATTAAAAGTTGTCACCAAGAAATAAAATTTGTAGTATGTCACATTGACGTAAAATCGTGGTATACAATTAATATAAATTTTTTATTTTTCGTCCAAAACATATAAATAAATCGTTACCGTACGTGCGCGTACGATAAATGTAAAAGTAAAAATATGAATAGTAATTGGCGCCAAAAAGTTAGACACATCAGACTTTAAAAATACGCTGCATCAAGCTTTCTTACTACTATTTTCGTTTAAAAACGGCAATTTACATTTATTGTACTTTAAAAACTGACCCAGTAGCACAGTAATAAAATACTCTATTGCATTTACAACGATGTAAACTTGCTCTTGACCGACATATCAAATTTGTCTGTTTTATTTGCTAATTTATTTATTTTTTTCGTAAAAATAACAATAAAAAGACATCGCGCGCTAAATAAACAAACTAGTTTTAAAAATAGATAATGAATTAAAATATTCAGGCACCTAACAACCGATATTGTAGGTTTACATGTTTTCATTACTCTTTATATGTTTAGAGGCATTTTATAAGTGTCCAAAATGCTTTTACTGCATGACCACAACAGAAGACGCCAACAACAAACATACCTACTGAAATTATAGAATCAAGGTCAAAGCTGCTTTGTTTGTATATTTTAGACCGACATTACAGTCACTACGTTATTTTATGCTTGAATTCGGGTCATCTATTTGGGTAGCCACGGCTTGCCGCATTCGAATTATGAAGGCTTAAACCGCTTCAGACACAGATAAAATAAGAATGTGCAATTGGAATACAGATAAGAAATAATTGAATTTGTAAAGTCAAGAGTATAAAAAGTAAGTGGTTGTAGCTTGGCAGTATAGGGGTTAATTAATTATATCGGCTTCCGCTGTTTCAGGTAGTGAATAAAATAGTTTTTGCAATTAAAAATTATCAGGTTTAAGTAACTTTTTACATACAAAGACGTAAGGTATAAGATCGACTTACCGATTACATCGGTTCAGTATCATAAAAGTAGTCCGAATAAAAAATGCGTAAAAATATCAATTTCTGTTTCCAGAAGAATCATGGTTGTTCCGGCATTTTGTGATTCGTTAAAAAGAAATAATAATAAGAAACGGAGCAAGGTCGGTATGTCAGTCGGTACTCGTACGTGTGAATATGTAACGATTTTGAATTGCTCAATCGTTGTATTGTAAAAGTCACAATGTTGATGAAGAATGTACTTACGATATGGTGAAATAAGACGGCATACAATAATATGCTGGCCTGCTCTGTACACTCCATACATCTCGATAATATTCCAACATGCACATATTTTATGTTACGTTGTATACGAAATTATGCAAACCATTGTGCAATAACAGTGTATTCAATGTGGCTGCATAAAATTGCTAAATTTATGTTATTTTTAGTATCATCTACACTAATTTTAAGAGGAAACTTGTATTCTTGTATGTTTGTAACGCTTTCAATCAAAAACTACCGTACCGATTTCAAAAATTCTTTTACCATAAGAGAGCAACTTCACTGAGTGAACACATAGTATATGTACCACGGACGATGCCGGGGAGAATAGCTAGTTAGTTATAAATCTTGAAGGATATAGATTTGTATAGTTCCAATAGTATTTCATAATATAAGATAGATAGTTTGTTCTAACCTCATATTTTTCATCTATGTTCATAAAAGTTCAACTAAAATTATTAAAGTTATGACCGTGATAAAATATAATACCTTATATTATATATATACCAACGTACTAATCAAAACTACGTGTAAATCCATGTTTTTAATCATGATTATTGATTATGTTATCTCGGTATTACATTTCTTATCTACATTTATAAAAATATGCTATGGTCACCTATATTTATACAATATGCAAGTAAATATTTATATCATATCCGTATTTCGAGTTTCGACTATAAATTAATTTATAATATTAATTTTAGATTCTCCATTGTTTTTTTTTTTGTTTAATTGTAATGAAAATTTACTTTAGATTCATTCCAGATAAAGAAACTTACGATACCATTTTCATTTAAGGCCTTTAAAAAACAGAATATTAGTAAATTTTTCATAGAGTTCAATCTTTATTAAATAATCTATGACACACTGTGTTTGTAGGACCAAATAATACACAAGTTTTAGTTTATATTGATTATTGAACCTATTCATTTTTATGTACAAACAAAGTCTAATAATTCCATAGGATAAAACAAAGTCGCTTTCCGCCGCCTGTGTGTCTGTATGTTTAGATTTTTAAAATAAAATTAATCACGCAACATATTTTGATGGTGCTTTTTTCAGTTCAAGAGGAAGGCTTATATAATTGTCTTGCGATGCCGGGGCGGGTAACCAACTAATAAGACATGAAACATCCATACGTTAAAGGCAGATTTTTTATGCAAGCTTATAAGTACGCGGTACAGTCATGGCCTATAAAGAAGTCAATGCCAGGGTGTTCACAAAAAGCTACCGCCAACAAGGTCCATAGAATGCGATGCCCTGAAAACAACCGGAGACGTATGCCATACAAAAAACCGGGTCCGTATCCAGTTTGTACCGTGTTTTCCAGTAATCACTGCACCTCCAGTGATTTATATGCCTCACGTCTTATCATTCGGCTGTAAAATACACCCACGTTTTGAGAAATTCTGACTTGCTTACATGCTCTTTATTGTGACTTACAATTTGAGTGATATATTGGTAAAAACTTCCCACAAACAATACAATTGGTAAAAACTTTCTACACAACCTTCGTAGAATATGTATTTAAAAGCATTAATCTAAAATTCTATTTAAAAGACGAAATTCATAATAAATTGTTAAAGATTCCTCAAGAGACACGATACAAAAACATTTCAGGCTTACCTTAGCTACAGTTTTAGGTTTTTAAGGCATTAATTCATGCTCTATCTAAATCAGATAACATCTGTCAGGAGCTTTGTGGCTCCAAACATCATAGTACGACATAGTACGACAAATGATTATCGGCTCAGCCATTATCTAATCTTAAATTTTACATTAAACGTCTTTTAAGGGAGTTACAAATTGAACTATGCATAACATAATACTTAACTGTTTTGGTACGGTAAAATGTAATGTACCTAGGTATATACAGATTGTTCCTCAACCCAACGTATCTAGATATTTCAATCAAAGACTAACACCAATGTTAAATTGGTTCATGCAAAAATTGTCTTGGACGAACTACGCTTTCTCGAGTCAAGGTGAAATTCTTTTTATAGTGGGCGGTTGATTGTTGACTGATGGCCAAATAATTGGTGTATTATATTTTTGGTCGCCATCTTGGCTTCCGGTCTACTATTATAGATATTGATATAATAATTAATTAGATAATGTGATGATTGAAGCAATGACGCTTGAGTGAGATCTCAATGGAGAATCGAATTCTATGAACAGGGACAAGTAGTGAATAGTAGTGAAATAGTAGAAACTGTTTTGATGATAAGTTCTCGGTAATGATTAGCGAAAAAAAGTCCTATCCTCATGGAAGCAAACCATATCAATAAAGAAGTAACCTTGGAAATGGAATGATCCTGCACGTGTATTTGTCACGGAGAGATTACTTCTTAATGAATAGATTATAAACTATGAAACAAATCCCTACTTCTGCCATAAATGCGAAACCACTATCTGGTATCTGCCTGTCTGTCTCCTTTTCACGCCTGAACCATAGACCCTACCTTGATGAAATTTGGTATAATGATACTTTGAAACCTCAATAAGGTTATAGCGTAAAATACTGATTCATTACATAAAATAGAGCTTCATTTTCATATTTAATAGTATTTTGTTCTAAGTATGTATAAGTTACTTAATGATTGAAAGCAAGTTAATTATTATAACAAAAAGTTTTCCTTCCAATAGAATTATTCAGAAAGCATGCCTTAATTCATAAAATATGCACAAAACGTGCACATGGCATGCGTGTAAAGGAAACCGCCTTCATATGTTGTTTATGTTACATATTCTGTGGTGATGCTGCTAGCTGCATCTTAATGCGCTACGTCAATTGGGGTACGTCACAATTGCGCTCCATAATAGGTCGGCAGCTTCTAAAGATGACAGTAGATTAATTATCTTCATGGAATATTTTACTATCCTACTACAGAAACCAATAGATTTCATGAACACTTAGGCAGTTCTGTGTTATCTCATGGATGTTTGTGTCTATGTCATTATGATTCTTATATGACGATATATGCCTATTATATATTCAAACTTTGTACTTATTAAGGGTCGGTGACTAAACAATAATTTGATAAGTTTTCCTATTAGAATAGTATATTTAATGTCTTTTTGTTTAAGAAATATGTCTAGCTTATTGACTTATTAATTAAATATAACAAAATTGAATCCTTTATCAGCAATGTTGTAATTTAAAGATAAGTAATATAATTCCGTGAACAACGTGCAAAAGCGACACAAATGAATGACTGAATGAAGGTCAGAATTACAGAATTGGCATTCTATCAATATTTTGTGGAAAGATTATTAATTCTTCATCACCTTAAAACTGTTACTCAATTCTATGCTATTTGATGTTTAATATAGTGACCGATTTGGCTTAATCACAATGTTCATAGACATTATTGGTCTTGGCATGTCTTTTGTAAACATTTGCGATTTCATAATAGCTTAATGGGTGGTTTGTTAGTTGTTATACATATTTATCTTAAACATATGTAATTAGTGATATATTGAGATAAGTCGGTACAATTGCATAGTTTGTATTTTGCATACAAGTTAATGAAATTTTTTGTAAAACAAAAATTATTTTCGA
This sequence comes from Zerene cesonia, assembly GCF_012273895.1. Lineage (NCBI taxonomy): Eukaryota > Metazoa > Arthropoda > Insecta > Lepidoptera > Pieridae > Zerene > Zerene cesonia. Next base: position 1,400,527 of record NC_052128.1, on the reverse strand, counting down.
CATAATCCACGTTTTTCTTTCAAAATTATATAGGGTCTCATATCTTGCGACCATTATCTGGGGAATCTAAACATATATATATAACTTAAAGGTGACTGACTAACTTTGTTAAATTCGACCCCTAAAGGGACAAAATAGGGGATGAAAGTTTGTACCATGATAATTATAGTCAATAATAATGGTGGAACATGTTAAAACGGTGTAATTAATTTAGTATATGCATGAAAAGCTGCGGGAAAAAGCTTGTGTAGAATATACTTCAACCAGGATAATAATTAGTACCATTTTAGTGTCGGTGGTACCTAAGTACTGAAAATTATTAAAATTAAAATGTCCTTCCCACAATACGTAAGAATCATTTCTAATGGAGGATCTTATAAACAAAAAATATATTTCTTGATCTTATTACAATTACTAATCATTTTAAATTACCTCTCTCATCATGCGTTTTGATTGGCTCATTAAAAAATGGAACTGTTATCCCACTAAAATTATAACCTAAATGTCTCTAGAACGCAGAGCTGGCATTTTTGCAAGAAACCATCGCGTTGTCCCAAAAACGCAGTAATATTAACAAAATGTCAAAGTGACGAGAGAATATTTAACAATGAGCTGGAAACCTCAATGTCAAACCGGCTTAATAGAGCCCGGTCAATGAACGCTGCTTTCGAAACGAGTCGCGATAAGCCTTTACTTGAGACATTGTGTTCTTTTCGATGTTGCATACATTTTAAGTAGGTGTGAAGGTATCCACACCATCGTAAGTTCTGAAGGTCCATTATCTTCGGAAATATAGCTCTAATAATACTGATATTTAAGATACATAATCCACCTTTTTCGCCATATAAATATGCACCCATGATTTTCATGCACCCTAAAATTACAGTCTGCTCTTCTTGATGGGTTATCGCTGCGCCACTTTTTATTAAAGCTTCCTAGTTTGAGAGAGTGCGTGAACACCCATTCTGGACTATCCAATAGCAATTTTAAATATTTCAAAATTGTTTTAATTTACTTTGATCTATTAATTAACGATTCTTTTTACTTCCACAATATTCATACTACAAAGCTTAGAAACAAGGACAGAAAATATTTTGTGTTTTGATTTTTTAAGCTCTTTTTCGAAACTATTTCATCCCTCATTCTCATTCTTAATTGGTTTGATTTAAATTGCAATCTAAATTTATGATGTCACCCACATAGATGCTTGAAAGCGTAACAGACCGACAGACAGACTTTCGCATTAATAACAATACTGCATGACACTGTACAGTTACCCCTTAATTCGTTAAAAAATTCTTTAAACGTTTAAATTCTTAATTCAATAATTATACAGAAATTGTAATATTTATATATAGGTTATTACCACATAACCTTAAACATGTGTCTGTCCTTCCGTTTCTTATTTCCTTACTTAGCAATGTTTCACTTCGAATCATATTTAGTAATATGCATTATTAAGTACCTTATATGATGAATAATTTTTGTGATTGTACGCGAATCACGAAAATTGTTCATCGTGTAAACAAAATTACTCAAATTAGACTTAAGGTAAGGCTGAATTATTTATAATAGTTTATGAACCTACTTTTTGTGTTATAATTGAAATATTTTATTGGATATGTTTTCAGATTGATCCTTACTTATTACGTTTACATATTTTATAATGTATAACGTATTTTAATTGAATTTAACAATGTTCTAACTGTAGGAATTTTACTTTTTGTTTTTGGGAGACTTGTTAATATTTTTATTTTGTCTAATGACGAAAATTACAACAACAAATCAAATTGGTTTGTGATTTAGTACAGATATGTTTTATAATAAAGTAGGTTGGTAAGTAGAAAATAATCATTAATAAGTGGTGTCACTTTACAGAGCTACAGTTTACTGAAATGCAGACATATACAAGTGGTTCGTTCGGAAATAACTGTCTGGCCTTCTCACATTCCGATTGATTCTGCAGTTTTTTATATCGCGTTCGGAATCAAACGATTTTCATTAAAACATTTTAATATCCGTTGCGAAATGGTTTTATGAATAGTAGCTTTTTAGACTGAAGTCATAAAAAGTTAATAACGTTACAACTTGCACTACTCAAAGAATTGATTGAACAATTCGCACATCATTTTTGTAGATATTTGTTTAAAGTCAAGGTTAGTCTTTGCGAATACCTCTTGTATTATTTACATTTTATTAATATATGATGAAACGTAAAGTATTAATTGAAAGAATGAAACACAGTTGCCAAACTGGCTGAATCTATGAATCAATAAACAAAGATTACTTTAAATAAGGTAAGTTTATCTACATTTTCTAAAGTAAAGTTATTCTTTAAGCTATTCTTTAAGCACCGACAACCTATAAGTTACTTGATCAGTCAGATCAAATTTATAATAAAGAAAATTCGTTCTTACAGCATATGCGTTCTATAAAATTCGTCTCTTATTGGTAATACCATTTTTTTTATAAGTAGGGCGCAACACACAAGGACAAAATATTGCATATCAGATGTGAATATCATGAAAACTCATTCATCAAGGATGCAAACAAGTATGGTTGGATGCTGCTCAGGTATATTAACAAGCATGGAGAATTGGGTCACGCTTGCAACAGAGTTAATAATAATAATATTTGCGGTGAATTGGAAATACGTTTTCATCCTGACTGCTGAAAACCAATTATACTACATATAGTATACTACAATTTTTCTATATATTTTATGCACGTCAACTTAGCGAAATATATCATATCCTCTTTAAACTTTCTCTCATACAAGTACTTTCTTATAAGCACCTATCAAGTATTAAACTTATGTCTGCATCTCGTAGGTGACCTACTAAGTTTGAAATTCTATCTACATAAAAGGTTTCAGAATTGTCAATTTAATGTGAAAACTTCCGTTCCGGTTCTACATTCCCAAATAAAATAATTACCTAAGCTGAAATTGTTTAAACGCGCTCATCTCAGGAACTACTGGACCGATTTCAAAAATTCTTTCACCATTGGATGTGTACAATCTCTGACTGCTGTAGGCTATAATATACCACGGGTGGAGCCGGACAGGACGTTAGTCAGTTTAAATATATACATATTCCTTTATGTTATAAACAAGCATTGCAGTAAGAAATGCGAGTTATCTTGCAGTGTTCTGTAAGAATGATATTACCCATTGTATTTTCTATGTCGTGCAGATCGGTACAACAATAGCCACATATTATGTACCTTCAGGCAAATCTTGGCCTTGAGCTATGAAAGCACGATAATGAATTCTTAGTTATTCAATTATTGTTATAGCGTATGATTTGTAATGTTGGGTTACAATAGCAATATTAAGGTCTGTTCACCAAGTTGCTCTAGTGCTTAAAAACTCTAATAAAATACTACTCTACTTTTAAATATTCTGGTATTGAAATCATCGTTTTAGTTTGCTATAAATATAGTCATGTAATAAATATAGTTTATTTTTCGTATTTGATCCAGTCTAATAATTGGAATGACATGCTGATGCATGTCATTCCAATATTTTAATACGTCCATACAATGGATAATACATTTAAAAAGGTAGCCTATTCATTCACAAAATAGGTTTATAATATTGTTTGGATAAGATAAGTCATGGGATCGTGAGCCCTCTCCTCCTTGGCTATTTTTTTTGTGTATTATGGCTACAATATCTATTCGCGTTGCGTAGCAATAATGAAAATCTTTGGTAGCCACAACGGTATGATCTTTCTCTACGTTACTGAATTTAAATACTTAAATATAGACATATGTTTTTAAGTATAATACTTATATTTATGAATAAAATACCTACTATTCATTAGAAATTTTGAAAGAATAGAAACCGAAAGAGTACAAGAAATTCGATTACTGTGGCAGGATCACGGGTGGCCGAGAGGCTAGGCGTTGCTACGGTTAGGCAAGAAACGCAGGTTCGAATCCTGCCTCGTGATCAAATTTTTTCTATTCTTTCAAAATTTCTAATTTATAAAGCATTTCAATGCTATAAAACTAAAAATTAAAAATACCTACTATTAAATAATATAAATAGTTACCTACCCTTTATTGTTAAAACTATGGACAGTTCTGGCTAATTCATCCTTAAAACGATAACGTAATTAAAAAGTTACTAAAAATTATGAAGATTCAGTATAACTACTTACTTACTTCGTAACCCTACCATTATCTCACGAACATTACGTAGAGTTAATTTAGTGATTATAGGTAGATAATTATACCTATACGCCATACGGTGAATTTCCTAATTTTCACTACATGATAAAATAATTTGTAGCTAACTTAACGACTTCATTAATATTGAGAGTTAAGACTAATTTTCCAAAATATAACGAAATAAGAGAGGAAATGATTCATATAAAAACAAATAAAATATGGCAATCGAATTTGAGATTAACTTTTTTAATAATAATAATTTTTGTCGAAAACTGATTTGAAATTGTCAGAACTAGATAGACTAAATTGTAATGGCACCACACGTGAAGCACCAGCCATAAATAAAAAAAAACATCAAAATCCGTTCACCACGTAAATATTTATTATTAAAATTATAATTTATGAAACGCAAAGTAAGGCTATGGAATATAAGACTATAGGTATAGTGCCATGTCAATCTCTTTATACTGAGAATATCGTAGCCTCTGCATCTAACGGTTTAAAGATAACCCGGTAACACGATGTCACACAAACAGACATACATAGAAAGAGGTTTTACAAGCGACGGCCTCTCCCAAAACCCGAATGTACATCAGAAAAATTCAACTTTCGAACCATAAAAGTACACTCACCTTCTGCAACTTTATTGCATACACATTACACAGCGTCCACACAGTTTTAATGTTTTCTGAATCACAATATAAGGCAGCACATACACGATATAATAACGCACTGTCACAAAATTGTTTCGTAACACTGAACGCGACGCAAAACAAAAAAATAATATTGATGGAACGGTTACGGATTCTCTTTTTGAATTTATTTTCGCGCTCTGCCGTCGCGTCGCGAGCGCTAAGCGTGACTGACGCTGCGCAGGCGGTCGTCAGCGAATCTAATTTTATCGCGCCAGTAATACGAGATAAAGCCGTTCTTTATTGAGGAACATTTATGTTTTTTTGTTTGTTTTATATACGTGAAATCGACCGGATAGCCTTTTCGTCCAGTGCTAAGCAAGAATGAAGTTATGGTTCCTCATCCTAATATGGTATTGATAGGATCAGCATAGCACTTTTTATAACTGAAAGAATAGACGGTTGGAAACTTTAAAGTTCTGAAGTAAATTAGAATGAACAATACAAATTTATACAGTTTTAAAAATCTAAGAATTTATCAGTCTTTTTATTTCATAAATCTTTTAGTTTTGAGTTAGCTAAGATTATTTTAATTTTGAAAAACGTCTTCTTTTAAGAAATCAATGATAACTGATTTTGGAAAAGCTCTAAATAAATAATCAAAACTACAAAGTAATGTTAATTATTGTTTGGCCTGAGCCCATATTAAGGATTAATTTCACGATGCATTTTATTCTATTAAGAATTATTAAAAAAAAAAATATACATTTTCTTTTTAACTATATAATATTCGAAGAAAGTAGCCCACCGATGGCATATAAGTGTTTTGTATTACCACAGATAACATAATACTATACGTGTTACGTAGAAAACTGTAGTCGTTACAAGGTTAATAACAAACAATAATGTAATAATAAATGCTAAGGCCCTGTTCACAGAATGCGTGTTATTCACAAAATGTTTGGACTGGAATATTTTATGCGTTAAATATTTGATATTTTCCGTAATAACATTGCACAAAAATAAAACATTGACGCGTCTACAAGGTGAGGCTCAGGCGCCAGGGACATACGGAGCTTATAAATTATGAACACAATAATAATTTAACTTGTGTATTTAAAAACGTTTTTGTATATAATTTTGAAAACTGTCAAAAAGTATTGGTTTACTGAGTTATATGACGTAATATAATGATTCAAAAAGCTTTTAAAGTGAAGTTTAGAAAGAAATAAACGTTTGTGTTTTAGTGGATCAAACCTATGTAAACTTTATTATTATATCTAATGTTTAATCACTGTCGATAGTGTCGATATTTTTAAGCATCTATTTTCCATATTCATAGCCTTAAAAATATACGAACTTATACTTTAAGGAGTAGTTAAATGAGTATATAATAGTAGAAATCTATTACGTATAAATAAACTTAAAGGGTTATTGAAATCGGTTACCTTTTCTAAATGAATTTAAATATAGGCACAGGTAACATAATAATTTATTTAAATAACCACGCTTTAATGATGGAACCAACTAAATTGTCTTACTTGTTCTCATATAAGGAGACGTAAGAAAATTATTATTAAATCTATCCGCTTAAAGTGGGTCTGAATCGTGTTTAAAAGAGTTGATTACATACATACAAACACCTAGGTGAAGCGAATAAAAGCGTATAGAAAACCCATTAAATCACCAACTATTAGGTACCTTTTTCTTGTCGGCTCTTTTCTATAGAATCTGCTTTGTGAATCAGAGGAAAAAGTTTTGTGCAGATTAAATTTAAAAGTATTGAAAGAAATAAGTTTATCACTAACGTTTGTAAATTCAATTTAGAAATATATTTTCGAATGTGAATTCATTAATCTGATTATAAAGTAATAACTGGTGATAGTCATAGTCCAGCATAAATAACATGTTATGCTTATGCAACAAATGGATAATTAAACAAATGGATAAATTACCCAGAATTTAACAAATTGATAATTAATAGATAATTTTCGAATTATGATGACGTTAGACAACGGTAATGACCGTGTGGTTTTGCATTAGTCAGAGAGCCTTTTAAGTGATACGTCTGCCGATGCGAGGCGAATTCGTTATGACGCTAACCATATTTTAGTATTTATCTTCTTGATGAATATATGTTAGTCTAAAGTGTACATATATCGAATGGACAGATTTAAAATGGTATTTTCTTGTGTTTGATTTTACGCGAGTATTATACATTTAGAAATTAAAAACTTTTTAACGGATTTTAAACGCGATTTATTCATTATATTATTAACTCGACGTTTCGAAGACTTTACAGCGAGCGTGGTCACGGGGAGACCGTGACCACGCTGTAAATCGGTTTAAAATCCTTTAACATTTTTTAAATTTCTAAACAGATTTATAATGGTTTCATTCTGTCTATATCGTTTGCTCAGACTAAAAGGATTAAGAATATTAGTGACCGCCTATTTGATTCGTTTGGGGTACAATCAAGAGTTCCTAAGTTTGATTCCCGGTGGGGGCACATAAACCTCACAGATAGTATACAAGGCACTAGTAGAATACTAGTACAAGAACCGCCTTATTCTGGCAGTACAAATAAGTATGTATGTATGATGTATAAATTGTACCTGCCCAATACCCAACAAGAGGACATGGAGCGTCACACCAAGAACGGATCCAGCTTTGCCACCAGGGAGTAGGGGCAAGATGTCACATAGTCGTTAGTTGTTCACAAGGAGTTATATTAATTTTGATAAGCCGGTCTAGTTTCACACTAATATTAGTCCTTGGTATAAGAATTTTAAAGTTATAACTTCTTTGTAATTCCTATGACAAGACAGAATTTGTGGGATTGAATACGATACTCTGGTATACCAAATCACGTAGCACGTATAGTACTGTGTAATTTTCATCAAGTACGCAAGGACAGAAATCAAAGTATACCTCTTGGCAACGTTTTTTATCTTAAATCATATCAATGTGTGGGATTACAAATGGTAACAGATTTTTCTTTTTTTTTTTAACGATAGAGGTCTTCCTCAGATATTTAAAGTGTAGAGATATGGTGTAAAAAACTTAGTAGAATATTCATAGGTATTTCGAAACATATATTAGAATAAATAAATAATGCCTACGTAAATACAAACGAAAAGGTCACTTGAATTCAATTACTTACATATTTTATTTTGTATCAAGCTTTTAAGATATCCTGATAATAATCTTATTATGTAAATAAAATTAATAGTTAAGTATTACATATTGACATTTATTTATGACGGAAAATATGATATGGAATATATTTACGTTATATTCCTTATAAGGTTTTTAAACGATAAGCCCAATGAAAATAAGCCGGTTGCTAGGCGACCGTACGTAAACAAATATCGTTGTATGAATGCGTTTGCTTTGTTCGCAATAATTGTTTTTTCAAGTGGTGAAATTTCATTTCCTATTTAAGATATAGTTTTATTGAACTCGGTCGGCATTTTAAACGGCGCCAATTCTTGTTTTTAAATAAAGTAAAAGGAATTGAATTTATTCAGAGCTTTAATGTCAATATGGATCTCAATATAATGGACAAATTGCGATTATTGAAAATAGACACGGAATTACGACCGCAGATAAAAATGAAGCCAATGAGCCGGTACTACTTCGTTACGTCGACAAATCCGGGTGAACAGTTCTTTGTTTTTGCATCAACAGCTGCTTGGCTTATACGAAAAACGGGAAAAGCTTTTGAACAACCAAACGAAGAAGACGATCCTAATGCTATCATTGCAATGATTGTAGAATTCTTAAGAGAAAAGGAGATAGTTGTAGATTTCTCTTCTCATAAGCTGAAACAAGGTTATGGTGAGCAAGTGAGCTATATTCTTAATGTCTTAGCTGACGAAGCGTTGAAGGCGGAAAACTTTGAATGGCAAAAGCCAATTGTAGATATTCCTGAAACAGAGGAATCTGTAGATGACGTTGATCAAGTTGAAGACGAAACTGAGATCACACTTGACAAAGTTGAAGAAGAAATGGCCATTTATTCTGAAGAATCGGATGCCGAACAATTTGGTGATGTGGACGAAAAGGAATCTGAAACGTTTGCAAATAAAATTCATGACGAGGAAGCTTGGAAACTAGAGCTAGAGAGGGTAGCACCGGCACTCAGGTTAAAAATTTCTGCGGACGGTAGAGACTGGCGTACGCGGCACGCACAAATGAAGTCTTATAAAGAAGAATTGTTTGAGAGATTCAAAACTACTGGTACACAACTAAACAAAGTGTCCAATAATATTAATTCTGTTATGGATAAAATAGCTGCAAGGGAGAATATCCTGAACGAACAATTTGAACCCCTCGTACGTGAATACGGTACGCTGTTGGATGAATTGAATAAAGTCACGAATGAGTACAAAGAAGTAAGTGTAGGAGTGACAGAGAGGCAAGAATTGCTAAACGAGATTACAGCTAAAGTAGAAAATATAAAGCAGAGAACAGAATCACGAGGCTCTTCTATGAACGATAACGCGCCACTGGTGACTGCGAAGAAGGCCGTGGAAACGTTGAAAAAGGACATCCAGGAATTAGATTTTCAAATAATCGTGCTTCTTTGGATGCTGATTTCAAAAGAGAATCCCAAAAGCAATAACTTCCTAATGAATTCCGAATCGAAAATGATAACGAAAACAATGTATTAGTTAGATTTAAATTATATGAGAAGTTAATATTTGCATACCAACAATAGTGGTTTCATATTATTCAAATTTTTATCATTTAACTGAGAAAACCAGGTCCTTGGTAGGGCCTGCTTATCTAATCTGACAGTTAAACTGAATGAATATTCAATTAAACAAATAATCTCTCCTATGTTATATGTAATAATCTGTCTTTTGTGAGATATACCGAGAAAGCATTTCAAGTCGTTTTTAGTGTTTCCAGCTGTTGTTTATTAAAAAACGGCTAAAAATTTTACAAAACTTTTTAGAGTACCTACGTGCCTATTTGTAGCATTCTTATCCATTTCATAAATCTAAATACTATAGTTTTTATATTTAATTGAAACACATTTTGACGTGATTCAACTAACGATATTATTATCATGTTAATTGGTTGCGTTGTTGCAAATAGATAGGATTAAAGGAAATACCACTATGAACTGATTAAATAAACCTTGATCCTTTCCGTACTCCTATTTAACACATGCCATTGGCTCGGATTCGCTTGCATTGGACAGACAAAATATGTATTAAAGAATCCTTTATAGTTTATGCTTCAAGGCATATATATACTCATATGAAGATAAGTAGGGACACGTGGAAAAAATAAAACATATTTTTGCAATAATTTATTTATAATTCTCAAATAATATGTAATACAACATGGATACACGTTTTAAATAAATCTTAACACAACATTAAGGTACGAGTGACAAGCTTTGGTTAAATGCGAGCAAAACAGCATATAAAAATATAATCAAATAATGTATAATATAATAATGTATTATGCTAAAATAGGCGAATAATCAATTTTGGTGTGAAAGGAACAACTCGAGACTTAAAACTAATTTAAAATCACTTATACATAAACTTTTTACACATTCTGTGCGGTACGCCATCAAATTTAAACAATATGTGTTAAAGTATGCGCATGCAGAAATAAATCTACGACCTCTGTGGTTTATTTTGATGATAATGAAATTATGTATCTGGTAACACTTGAAACTCAAATTTTTACACATATGTCATTTTTGGGCAATGGGCATTCGATCCTAATCCTAAATGTACCAATTAAACCCCGTATTTATAGTAAACATTTGTTTAATAACAATGTTTAAATAACATGTTGAAAAGTCAACATATACTGCTGGCAATATTGCGTGCGCCCGAAGAGCAACATTATTGATTAACAAATTCTTACCATAAATACGAGACTTAAGGTCGATTATCTTTTGTGATTGTGGAGGCGTATTTATTAGAAAATTGTTTCCCCTTACACAGTTGAATATAATACTGGAATTAAAGCGGACTGGACAAACGTGCTAGCGATTTATACGACATTTACGACTATCTCCGTATTTTTTACGTACATTGATGGGAAAAATTGTAGTATTAACGCATTTTATGGATATACAACATCACTCGCATATTCAAAGAAACGAGAGTATGTACTTTTTGACTCTTTAAATTATTATAATTCATTTCCACACAAAAGGTCACCCACTCCCTGGGGGAGGGGGAGGTACCACACTTTTCTTAAATATGATCAATTAATTACCTATCAAACAGAAAAATAATCGTATTATCAGTTGAAGTTATTGAGTAACAAAACAATAATCAGTCGAACCGACAATCTCTTTTGTTTTTTCGGACGACGGGCGTAACATATTTTGTAAGGCAACCTCAATCAACACTATCACTAAGATTAGTAGAAAGTACTTAGCAGTCATTTCTATTATTCAATGAGCGACAATAGTTACTCCGTTCACAATTTCAAATGCAACACAACCTCGGGTTTTACGTCCTTATAGCGATTGACATCCCCATTTAAAATCATCATTTTATTTTTATAAGTTATTAAAAAGTAAGCAATGATAATTTTCATACTAACAATTAACCTTTGTTAGCTGTAAGAATCTAATAATCTATGTACTGTATTTTGTTTGTGGCAATGATTTCGAATTGAAACATTATTCGTTATTTGCTAAAACGTCAAAATTAAAAAAAAGTGCAAAAAAATTCAAAACGTACTACCAAATTGATAAAATTCTGTCTAAAGTTCGCAATAATATAACAAAAAAATAAAAGGCATTACACACTTTGGTGTTTTAAAAATATATAAATTCCCTGTACAATATTCGATTTAATATTTACGCCAAGGATTTCATCGACAAAGTAAACTATTAATTGACATTTTCATACGTTTATCTGGCAACTCGATATTTAGAGTTGGCGAACGAACAGAAGCGATAATGAAAATTATAAAATTTCAAATTTAACACTAAAAAAACCGTAGCGTTCCTGGTTACAATTGTAGAACCGTTATACAATGAAGTCATTAAATGCATAAAGCATATTTATTAGTTCCATACAGACTATTATCAGAAAAAAACACGTCGCACTCTCTCTCTCTCTCTTTCCGTCTTATCCTTCATCTCAAAGTAACAAAATAACATTATAATTTTTCCCTTACAGATTAAAAGATTCGCAAAAAAAATATTGTCAATTTTCAGTTACAATTTATGCCTGTATAATCTGTAAGCTTTAACCATAAAAGGACAGTTGTTTTACTGTATTTCTATTGATCTACACATATAAGATTACAAACTGTCGAAAAATTTCCACCTGTAACATTTTTATGCTTGCAAATGAATTATTTCAAATTGAAATATTTCAAAGTGAAAGCGTTATATGGCATACTATAGCATATATATACTATAGCAATATATTACGGATTACACTTTGTCGATAGATTACAAATCTCTTGGGAATCTATCTTTTTCTGTTTATAATAAAAATACTACATTGTAACGGTGACATACATATACAAGATTTAACTCGGATAACGTTATTTTTTTGCATTTAAATCTTGGGTGTATTTGAGTCAATTTAACATGTCATTTACGCATTAAAGTGAATACACTTCGAAGTGCTTCAGTCATTCTTCTGATGGAGGAGTAGACTCTTGGCCTCCGCCATGTAGGGCGAGTCCTTCGGCGTTTCCAATGTCACGTTGTATTTTTTCTTTAGATCTTCCATGAACTCTTGCTTTAGGAGCGCTAAGCATCTGTAAGTTTAGAATCTAAACTAAACTAAACTAAACTTTAGATGATTATAAATAAAACATACTTAGTTATAAAATTGTTGGTAAATAAATTCGAAATATATTTTCATTTTTCCCTCTTCTCCAGAGATTTGATAACATTGATGATGATATTCTGCAGTTTGTTATAAATGGACCCATTATTATAAATGACTAGCTGCGCCCCGCGGTTTCACTCGCGTATGTCCGAATCCCGTAGGAAAATCGGGATAAAATGATGCCTATATGTTATTCCAGTTGTCCAGCTATGTACGTACCAAATATCATTGCAATCGGTTCAGTAGTTCTTGCTTGAAAAAGCAACAAACACACACGCATCCTTACAAACTTTCGCATTTATAATATTAGTAGGAATAGTATGATTTTGAAGAGAAGAAGAGTTTATACACAACAAAAAAATAAATAAATACAAACTCACATGCGATAGTGTGGGTCGGCGCGAAACGCGGTGATGTCCGGTGAGGGCGCGTGTGGAGTGTGAACAACAAACGCATCGGGCAACACCGCCAATTTATAACCTTGCGCCTTCAGCTCTACGCTGTGGGATACCTGATGGAAATATAATGCAATAAGATTACAATTTTAACTCCATTATAATTCAAAAATTAGGGGGGGTATTCGAAAAATAAGGGGTTTTTTCCTATGGAAAAATTAGTGATTTAACATATTTTTACACAACATACAAAACAAATTCTAGAAAAGTCCCTAGCCATATTATTATTATGAAGAATCGTCTATGTCTTTCATATGTGTTTTGTAGAAAAGCGTATAACAGAATAAAAAAAAAGCAGTGGTGGCTCAGTGGTGAGAACCTCGGACTTCAAAATCGATAAGTCGAGGTTCGAGACCGGGGCGAGCGTGCAGGAAATAAATTGATTTTTCAATTTATCTGCACATGTGGATAACATGACCACTGCTTAAAACGGTGAAGGAAAACATCGTGAGGAAACCGGCATGTCCAAGAATCAAAAGTTCGACGACATGTGACATCTGCCAACCCGCACTTGGCCAGCGTGGTGGAATATGGCCTGAACCCTCATAGGAGGCCTGTGTCCCAGCAGTGGGAACAATATATGGCTGATGATGTATAACAGAATGTTATATTTATAAAGAACTCACCTTATTCCAACCGAATCCAGAGAACCGTGTGTCGTATTTGGGCACGGAGCGGTGCACAACTAGGTACGGCTCGTAGTCCGATTGCCATTCTACCTGAAATCATGTAACAACTTAATGTTAGTGGTTTGTTTTTAGAATAAAATACCCATTAAAAAAACTAAAAAAAAAACATTTTTTTTGTAAATATATAATCTTATATACAAAATTCTCGTGTCGCAATGTTAGTTACCTTACTCCTCCGAAACGGGTGGATCGATTCAAATGAAATTTCGTGTACACATCGGGTAGGTCTGAGAATCGGCCAGCATCTAATTTTTTTAACCCTAAATGTATAAGAATAAGACAGAACAGCGTTTGCCGGGTCAGCTAGTAATATATAATATAATATATAATTTTTTTTTTTTTGATAAACTATTGGACATGTTCAATTAATTTTCAGTAATTAGCCTAGATTAATTTATTTACGTTATTATAGTATGTATTTAAATCTGCATCCAGTATAACTCTAACTGAAGCGAAATACAGTGTAATACTGTTTTTATAATTCGAAATCTTTTTATACACACGTTTTCCATTGGACTATACATAACATAATAATTATAGTGGGATTTATTACCTCGTACGGAGCGGTCGCATTGGCCCACCGCGTGTAGTTAGTGGCCCTGTGGCCCCGGGGCCACTCGCGCGCGCGGAAGGGCCCCACGTCCCCGCCCCCCGGGGCCCCGTGGCGCGCCAACCGCCCCAATAACGCCGCTTTGTACCGCGGCACGGACGCGCGGTAACGCTGCGTTTCGAACGCCGGTACCACGAGACACTGAAGCGAGATAAAAATATATTAATTTAATTACTATTTTATCAAAATTTCTCATTTGTAAAGCATTTCAATGCTATAAAGCTTAAAATTAAGTATATTAATTTATCCAATAAAGTTCCACTTTCCTGACGGGAGGGGGAGGGAGGTACAACTACAGATTTTAAATGGCACTAAATGACAATAATTCCCTATCAAATTATATATATATATATATATATATATATATATATATATATATATATATATATATATATATATATATATATATATATATATATATATATATATATATATATATATATATATATATATATATATATATATATATATATATATATATATATTTATAATTTTTTCAATTTTCCCCTTTTCGCCCTTTTTTCAATGGCAATATATATATATTGGCTGGCTGTTTACAATTTTGTGGTATTAATAGTTATCATATAACAGTGTGGTATACATTAATTATAATAATATTATAAAGAGGAGAACTTTGTTTGTTTGGTTGTAATGAATAGGCTCAAAAACTACTGGACTCATTTTAAAAATTCTTGCACCATTCGAAAGCTACATTATCCACGAGTAACATAGACTATAAATGTACAACGGGCGAAGCCGGGGCGAACTGCTAGTTAATTATATTTTGATAACAAAAAGCAGTTTTTTTTTTTTGGCCGGGTGGCCGATGGCTAGGTATGACAAAAAGACGCGGGGTTCTCTTAAAAAAAATAGTGTAACCATTCTTATTAATAAATACGTGGTGTATAATTGATATATTTAGACACCCATATAACTATTTTTATAACAATACCTTTTTCTGCGGATACGGGTTGATCAATTTAATAGCAGCCCTCAAGTGTCCATACAAACCCGCCATGGGCACAAAGTCAGCGTCCATTAGGAACACGTAGGGCGTATTCACGTTCTCTAAGGCCACGTTACGGAGGTAGTTCACGGGGTAGTGTACCTGCGATTGGAAACATCATCGTTAATGGAACATTCGTTCGCAGGTCAGAGACAGGGGAATACAACATTGATAGATTTTTTTTATGTATGTGGATATGTTGGTATACGAATCATAATCGCCTTATCAATCTTTTTCCTTATCTTTTAAAGTCGGCAAACCATTTGCATTGCAGTGGTAGCGCTGACTATCGGGCGAATTAAGATATAAAAAATTCTGGTGTCACAGTGTATTTATAAAAACAGGTCATAAACCATTTTTTCTAAGCCCTAATTCTAACCTGTCAGAATATTTACTACCTCGAAGTATTAATATAGAAGAAAGACATAATTCCTTACCGAATCGTGCTTAAACACGAGATGATATCCGATATTCCGTCGGAAGCTGAGCGTGTCGGACCAGTCTCGTATGAAGCTCTCCAGTTTTGTCACTTCGCAGTCCGATAGGTATATCGCAGCACTGAGCGGACCTAATTAAATACATAAAAAAAAACAATAAAAAAATAAATAAAAGTATTTTTTCTCAATAAAAATAAACTGTAAGTTACAAATATCTTCTATATAATTTTCGATAATATATGGATATATAAAATAATTTTTCTATCTTTTCCTCTTTCTCAATTTTTATCTCTCATGTTTAAGTATTTATACACAATACACGATATTTTATCTCAGCAAACAAACAATTGTTTCAAAATTTATTTTTAATTTTTCTTGATTTCTTTCGTGTTGTGTACCTTGTTTCTAGAAATAAACGATATTCTATTCTATTCTAAATATGGTAGAAGGAGGTATAATTATAAATTGGTGAGTGATTGGCGACACCTTCGAGCGTTACTTTTGTATGAGTTTACATCTTGGGATTTTCTATTTTAATCTATACTAATATTATAAAGCTGAAGAGTTTGTTTGTTTAGTTGAACGTGCTAATCTCAGTAACTACTGGCCCGATTTGAAAAAAATCTCTCAGTGTTAGATAGCCCATTTATTGAGGAATGTTTTAGGCTATATAAAATCAGGTACTACATGAGTAAAACCGCAGGGCACAGTTAGTGCTAAACTAAAATCGACGTCTAACCCAAACTTAAAAAAAAAAATCCTACCATCCCAATATTTGACGAGCCGCTCCAAAAACTGCAATCTATCCATAGACAGCTGCAGCACCAGTGTGACGTCGAAACCATCGACGCTAGAGTAGCTATAGTCCATGTAGTACAAGTGTGTGCGCAGCTTTACGCGCTGCGCCGCGCGAAAGCTCAGGCACAGGTCGGAATGGTTCATCTACAAAAAAAAAACTCTATGGCTAGTAATAAAGTTATATTGTCAAGGAATAAATTTGATTTTGATAATCTAGTGAATTCTGAGTTTTAAAAATGTTGGGGGTTGTATAATCTGCTAAGAAGAAGAAAAAAAAGCACATTTTGTGTGTGTTGAAAAAAAATGTGTTAACAGGTAATTCAAGTAATCCTACTAATATTATATATAAATGCGAAAGTTTGTAAGGATGTGTGTGTGTTTGTTGCTCTTTCACGCAACAACTACTGAACCGATTGCAATGAAATTTGGTACGTAGACAGCTAGACAACTGGAATAACATATAGGCAACTTTTTATCCCGATATTACTATGGGATATGGACTTACGCGGGTGAAACCGCGCAGCTAGTCATATATATAAATTATTTTGTATGTTGACATATTTTAAGTGTTAAAGGACACCTCAAAATATCTATTAATATTATAATTGCGAAAGTAACTAGAAAACCCTGTGGCTAACCTTTAATTTGACTCCACGGGCGAAGCCGCGGGCGGAACGCTAATTGTGTATATTTCAATACAAAAATGAGTTCAACCAGAGTAAAGGCAATAAAGGTATTAACATTAACTAATGTAATTTTTTGTACATAAAAATGTAAACTTAGATATACAGTCGAATTGATGACCTCATTTTTTTTTAAAGTCGGCTCAAAATAAAAATAAAAATACCCTTTACCTTATAAGTAACCACTTCATTTTGTGCACATCTGTGCAATTTTTCCCGTAAAAGATTCCCATCGAAATTTACATAGGAGAGATGAATGTTCTTGAAATACTCAGCATCCCTGATCCTCACACTGTACTTACTGGGAGAGTTCCAATGAATTATCTGAAAGTATTATAACATTTCTATAGTAGTTCATAGGGCGGGTTGTCGTGACGTCTTAAAGCATTACTAATTCCATTGACACATTTAATTCAAACTTTGTATACTTATACTGGACAGGATCGGTGACAATACAATAATTACAGGACTTTATTTTCTTTTCTTTTGTTTGTGATTTCTCTACTTATAAACTGGGCATGTAAGCCAATTTACTTGATTCTATCATTAAAGCGTGTTTTCTAGTTTTCTTTTTATATAAAATATATAATATAATCCCGCCTCGTGATCGAATTTTTTCTATTCATTCAAAATGTCTCATTTATAAAGCATTTCAATGGTATAAAACTAAAAATTAAATAATATATATAGTTTACTATATTTACCTTAACATTATTAACATCTTCACCATAACAGTTCTTAGCCAGCGTCTTCATAGACATTTGGACATTGTACTGGCAGCTGATATTGAAAACAAAGCTTGGATTCTTTTTTATAATCGCATTGATCACATCCTGATCGGCCAACGTTGTTTGTTTCAATTGCTCCAAATTTTCATTGATCGTCTCATGCCATACCAACGTCCAGTCCGTGATTGTTCTTAGCTTGTGCAGGTCCAATAGCATGACACCGGTGTTGTAACCGCGGCCCAATGCTGGCCAGCGTTTCGTTTTATCATAGTACCAGTTGCTTTCGTTTTCCACTAGACCTATAAACTGAAAAAGGTGGTTTTGTGAGTGACTGTCAAATAGGAGCGAGCAAGCTGGATAATTTTTTGAATTTTCTTTTGATTATGATTGGAAAAGGTGAGCAATAAAGTTTTCAATTTTTTGGTAACCTCATTTTTATTTATTTTTCAAAAATTACTCATCTACCAGTATTGTTGTATGTTTCATAAGTATCATATTTATTTAAGATTTTAAATTAACATGAAGACTAACTATAACCACTTCCTAAACATAACTCCCACTATTTTTTTTAAGATCTGCTGTATTTTTTTCTATTGTTGCTTTGTAGTTTAAGTTACACTAAATATTTCTAATGCATAGACATTTAGTCTGAAAATATTACCTGATCATCAGTCATGTTTCTAAACATGCTCCATAGTTCTGCTACATCACATAGGAATGTTAGGTCCGAATCGAGCACTATGACTTGTCTAAGGCTATCGGGCAGTATACTGGGAAACAGGAGTTTGACTAGAGCATATATCCCTGAGTAGTGACTGTTGGGTATCCAACGGACTTCAACTAGACGATTTTGGGCATTGTACTGGGTGTATTTCACTGTGAAAAATAAAGATTAGCCAGTATGTTATGTCAGTATTTATTGTTTTCTAGCTTACGCCCGAAAGACAGACACGCATTTATAACATTATAAGTAGGGATTTTCATTTATAAATAATCTATTGTTAAATATAAAAAATCTCTAAAGAGATGCTCACAAACAAGTGGGTCGATTGAAGCTCATTTTATAACTCCGAAGAAAAGAATATTTTATTTTAACGTAAATGATACTTTACAATTTACTCATACATTCTAAAAACCTCATGAACTCAAATCCAAGTTTAACTTATAAATTGAGATTACTGGCATCTTAAAAAATTTGATATCTATTTACTATTGATTACAAAACCCAGCACTTATTTACCAGATCACCAGAGCAAAGATTACCCACATTACCCATAGCAAAGTTGTATATAAGTCATCTATACAAATTACAATTATCATTCAAATCTAGATATATAAAACACTAAAT
Organism: Zerene cesonia; assembly: GCF_012273895.1. NCBI lineage: Eukaryota > Metazoa > Arthropoda > Insecta > Lepidoptera > Pieridae > Zerene > Zerene cesonia. The sequence continues at coordinate 1,381,130 of NC_052128.1, read as the reverse complement.
GGACTGACAGACCTATGTAACAATGCACAACACAAACTGTCAGACCGCACAGGCTAAAATTAGGCATGCCTATAGCTACTATGATGTGGGCATCAACTCAGAAAGGATTTTACTAAATTCTACCTCCAGTGGTGGAACCTTATACCATTTAAAGACATTTTGTCCACACAGACAAAGCTGCATAGTTGAAATAAGGACAGTTAATCATAAAATAAGTGCACTACATACCATCAGGTATATCCCAAGTATCAAATAGAGTGCCAATTGTATGTTCGGACATGCTGTCCACAATTATGTGAAAGTGTATTGGGTTCTGTCTATGATGGAGCAGGGATTTCAACATGGGTGTGATGTTCCTAGTACACTTCCCCATGCAAACAAGAGCTACGTGAACTGTTTCACAGATTGTTCCGGCCACATCTGGAATCTGAAACAGTGTGGATGAACTCCCCTATTCTGTTTTGTATATTATTCATTATATATATTATTTGCCATATTCTCATTATTTTAATTGGTGAATCAATATTATATATGTGTCGCAAACAAAGTCATACCCGTTAAATAAATAGCCCTTAGGCATGACTTTTTTTTATCATTAGCTTTTTCTTTTGTAGAGAGAATATTCAGAGGCAAGAAAATCACAATGTTCATTATGCTATAGATATTCAGTAAAGAGACAATACTTCAATCAGTATTATAAACTAATTTCAGTCTCAAACATGAATATTAAGTATTAAATATTCTAATTTATATATATTATTTACCTCAGGTACAGTATATGTTATCTCAGTGTCCACAGATATTTGCCGCATCACATTTTGGGATATTTGAAGTTGTTTTTTAAACACGATATTTTGTGTTTCCAATATGTTTATCCTTGATATTAACCACCAGTAATATATAACGGAAACAGCTATCCACAAACCAAGAGGCACACCTAGCCAGGGTCGAAGAAATAAACAGGAGAAAACATTTTTTGATGAAAAATTCATTTTCGATTTAACATTGTGTATAATCACTGGATACTATTGAGTATGTATGCTTCTTTATGAGCTATCATTTTTCGTCTTTCACTACAAATAACAGCTACATTTATACGTAAAAGGGTTCATTAATTTTCATTTTCATTTCTGTAAAGTAAAGCAATAATAAATAAGAGTATATTATTATAAAATGCTAAGTAACTTTCATAATTAATACATAGCATGAATACGAACCATGTTATCGTTTACTTATGTAATTCACCAACTTTATTTATTCACATCTCCTTTTACTGGACATTAAATGAAAACAACGATAATTTTCCTTACAACATTTATTCGTAATTTAACAAACCTAAAATTGTATACTGTTTTCAAACAATAAATTACTGCGGACTGTCAGACGTCAATCGTATGCACAGATTAAATACTAGTAACTAGTTACTCATTTTTTTTTTTTTAATATTTAATGGCTTGGTTACGAGACTTTTAAACCAAGTCTTATTTTTGATTTAGTTACTCATTATTCCGAAGTCATATCCAAAATTGATTGATATTTGTCAAATCAAAAAATCTATTGCCAATGTTGTACAAAGATATAATTTTCCCAAGGTCAAACAGCTATTAGGTATGTCATTATAATTTTGTGAAAAATAACAATATTTCAATAAATACTCATTGAGTTTGTGATAACTTCAGTTTTTGGGAATAAAACAAACACTATTTATTACACAGTATAAATTTATTATATTCAAAGGAAAAAAGTAGAAAATAAGTAATTACATTAGTCTTATTAGTACAACGCGTATATAAAATTTTAATATAAATTTCATCAAATATTTACTACAATATCCATCATTATTATTTATTATATTTTGTCTCATCAACAATAATCTAATTACTTTATTTAATAGTTTATGCGTACCTTAAAATAAAGAAAATATTGGCGCACGGGACCATAATTCAAAAACCCATTATATATTATTATTGAACTGTTAGAAAAATAATTATAGTAATTGCTTGATGATAATAAATTTTAAATAAAGGTTTACTTAAGTTGAAACTGTGTATACTAATTATATCATGTTATACATACTCGTTTAGCACGTTTTAAGCTAAGGATTGAATATTTTGTCATGACTTAAACATAAACAATTTATAAACTAAATTCTAATAGAGGTGGGTTCTAAATATATTATGTAGATAGTCTTAAATTGCTTCAGGAAATTCGGACTAACTATATATTATTTTTAATTTTGTACCATTTTGTGACTATTCTGATTTGATACACAAACAATATTAGTTATGCACAATTTTTTAATTTTTGTGATAGAGCAAGGGCCCCCCAATGTTAAGTGCTATCTTTAACATTTCGACATGTTGCTGTCATACGATTTTCCTTGCATAACATAATATTTGTTGCATAATCTAGAACACATCATTATTTTAATTTATTTCAGTTTCACCGCTCCATTGGCTCGCTGGTTGTGGTTGATTCTGGGTATACTGTGGCTGCGTATTCTCTTTATACGCCTGGGGTTGCCCGTATGTAAAGCCTTGGTTGTCGTTATCCAAATCTACTACTTTTACGGGTTCTGTCGGTTCCGGGCTATCTTCCGTGGTGTCCTTCTTGTATGGGATGGATTCATCATCCGAATTTATCTTGACCGATTCTTCTGGGTCGATTTGACGTGTTCTGAAAAGTGTAAACAGGTAAATACATTAAATTATTGGTACATTTAAATCCATACTTAATTTCAAAGCTCGTCTGAAATACTGTAAACTGTTGTTGGTTGAAAAAACCATCATTTATCTTCATCTTCAGTATTTAAGAAAAATAAAATACTAAATTAAATATCAAACTTACTTTATATTTAAATATTCGTCCTCTTCTTTTTCCTCTTCCTTCCTTCTTTTTAAGATTCTCCATCCAATGCATATCAGCACAATGACAATAGGCACCATAACAGCGCTAATTATGCCCCATGTGGCTCCCAAAGTTCTTGCAGAATACTCTTGGTTACCTGTAGAATAAGTCAATATTAATAGATTGCAAGCATTATGCAGAATGGCACTTATACGGGAAATTATATTGACAATAAAGTAAAGAATATTATGGTTATAACTTAGGAATGTAGTAAATCGGCAATAATTAAGTATATAAATTCTAGTTTGTGTCAAACAGAGTTTTATAAATTGCGCGCCTAAATATTTTTTATACAGCTTTATGATTTGGTACTTAATTAATTTTTGGTTTTAATTTAATCATGACTTAATATATTCCATATTTAGAAACATATTATTGCGAAAAACGCAATAATGTATTATCTTAAATTAGATATAAAAGTAACTCACCTCACTGGCCGTGTAACCCCATTCTCGTGTGTACTTTATGATAATAATGATAAGAAAGCAAGCAATATTTGCAGGTTGGAGGGAATTAAAAAACAAACGCATCACATGACCGAGAAAATTTCTATTCCACCGAACCTTGCTATTCCCTGCTTTCTTATTTCATAGAAATTATGTAGATACTAAATAAAACTATAGCGAAATTATTCTACCGCGTCTCGGAACAGAAATTCTCTCTCTCTGTGATTTTTATAAACATGTAAAACAATTTATTGAACACTCATTAAACATTTAAAACTTATGTAACGACATCACTGGGAAAAATCACATCACGTTTAAAATTGTAAATATATCTCAAAATTATTAAACAAATAAGTGCATAAATTAACTAATTTGTGCTGCTTATAAATAAGCCAGTCTCCAAATATTGTCATTCACCTGGCAGTGTTAACCTAATATCTATTCTATTTACTTTTATATCAGTGGGATTGTTAGTTTGATATTTATAAAATGTTACACCATAGTGGATCGACTACTAAATGTAGGCATTTCAGCCGTTGGTGGGTCAATCAGGGTTTCAACGGATTTTCCTCTTTGAGGAGGTAAAGTGAAAGTTTTGATTTCAGTAGGTGGAGCACTCTTTGGAGGTTCTGGCAAGCCAGGATTGTTATATGTATTTCTAGGACTGTTATCAGAAGTAGGACTGATGGGTGGTGAGTAAATTTCTGAATAAGTTGGAGAGTAGTGTGACGATATGGGACTGAAACGATCCTCATATTTTGGTGAATATGGGTCCTCGGAATCCTTTGTCGAGTATCCAGAGTCACTGGGAAGATTGCGTCGCCCGGTTTGACGTGGTTTCAAGAATTCTATATCTTTAGCGGGACGTGTGAGTGTAGAATCTCTATTAGATTCAGAATCAGAAGGGGAGGTTATTGAGAGTAAATCTTCTTCGGATAAATCCCAGGGTTTCTCTGGGAATTCGACCTCTGGGGCGTTAGGTAATGGCTCATTTGTTCTATAACTTTTGTCGTAACCTCGACGTTTTTTCAGAGAGGATGGTTTATCGGATTTGTCACTTTTGTTAGAATCAGTGTAGCCTATGCCAGAGGTGTCACCGTCTAAAGGTTCACCAGGAGGAGCTGGTGCTGACCGTGCTACGGTAGCCTTAATTGGGGTTTCTTCAGTGGGAGTATCAGGCAATTTAGGCTTATCAGAGTCCTGACTACGTAACGTGGATGATTTCATTGTGTCTGTGATATTCCCCATTGATGCGGATCTAAGATTAAGTCGTGATGCGGATTTCGAACGCGGAATGTCCTCGAAGCGGAAGCCCTCTTTGCCTTCTGACTTTGGCTTGTAATAGCACCAGAACCAAAACAGGCAAATGAGCAGTAACAACGGTAGAATAATTGCCACTATGATGCCCCAGGTTAAGAATAATGTTCGTTGCGAATACTCCTGGTTACCTGGTATAAAAAGTTGTGTAAGAATAAATAAACAGAAGGACCTATGAATTGATTATACTTATAATACTAATTTATTAATAATTTAATAACTTATATTTTTATAATAAGACTTACGTAAGCATTCAGTATAGCCGTAGTCAGGAAGGTTCCATCTGCCGTTGTCTTCGCAAATACGACGCTTGTCGCCAGTCAAAATAAAGTTTTGGTTGCATTCGAAGTTCACCTTAATAAAATAGAATATAAATGTTATATATAAACGGGGCCATAAAGATTGTCTTTTATTTTGTATCTGTCACATATAACACTTTTCAATGGCATTTTTAACCAAATATGTATTGTTCAAAATCAAAGTAAATGAACAATGTTTACTTACCCTTGTACCAGGAGTGAAGAAGAAATTACTCTTCCGTCCAAACCGTGGAGTTTCTAATATACCACAACTTATAACTCGCCGTGCGTTAGTCTCCTTAATGTTAGTCTAAAAACAATTTATAGATATAACATATTTCTTCAAGAAAAATAAAACATAAATAACGTTACAAGGTTGTGTAGGAATCACGACTGAGGTTACAATGTAAACAGACATCTAATTATAATAATTTACAAAAACTATGCAGCCGCAGGTGCAAAAATGCATATGCAATTTTAGTACGAGAGTTGATGATAAACTGAGTTTTCAATACGTATCTCCGTCATATAAAATACCTTGAAATAACGCCATAATTAAAAGAACAATGGACATCTTTTGATATATTCAAGGGACACACGCAATTATTTACAGTAAACATCTCAACGCAATTGCATTAATAAAGCCATAGTCGGCAAGCACCTCTTCTAATATCCAATACCTTTAAGTATTGAAAAAGTTAATTTTTTGTTAGCGATCAAAACAAAAATCTCCAATAGGACTCATTTCTCAGCAATACCGACATATCTATGTAATTATAGGTCATAAAGCAAGATGATGATTCATTCCGTTGATGGCATCACAAAAACGTCAACAGTTTAATACAATGACAAATTATTTTTCCCACGGATGGTATCGTTTAACTCCTAGGTATATATTATGTAGATATTTTGACCTAAGTCTTGTTTTCAATTACATTCTATGATATTAAATAATAACAAAGATTTGTATACTTACAATAGATGCTAAATAGTTTTTGGTAAATTCAGCCATATCCCTATTCAATGTCATACCATAATCGTAGCGACATTGATATGAATCCTGACATATTTCTACGGCTCTTGCAACGTCCTGTGATCTATTTGCTGGTAAGAAGTTTGCTGGTTCTCTTATGAAATTAGGTACAAATTGATCATCGTTGAAATATGCTGCAGTCCGACCATACTCCCTCTTGAACAATGCTACTCCAATATCCTTTTGCTCTCGATCAGAAAGTTGCCCTGAGGAAAAAATAAAAAGATTTGAAATTGAATTTCAAGCTGTGATTTTTTTTATCCACGTACCCTTCGCTTATTTAGTGGTTGTGTATAACACTACCACGTTTACAACACATATGGTATTTATTCACCACCATGTATTTAAAAGGTGTGCTATCGCAATCCAAAGATACTACTTCAAATGAATAGATTACAGCTTTGTCTAATAACTTTTTCTATTATTCGATGATTCTTGAATCGCAAATATCTACATACACAATACACAAAGACCATGTAGATTAGCCTAGGACTTACAATGCTGAGCAAACTCTCGATGCGCGCTCTGGAAATTGTTTAAGTCAACCGTGGCTAAAGTTCCGTCAGGTCGTACGAAGTCGTCGTTTACATCAAGAGACCAATTGCCAAATAGACCTCGCGTTTGATTCTGCAAGAATTAGTATGGTTTAGTATTTTGACCACTATTATAATACCTTGAGTAAAGTTCAAATAATTTTAATGTGTTGGGTTTGCAATCCACGCTACAAGTATGAAGGGTTCTCCTGAATTTCATAGTATTCCTACGTGATATGTGAGACTCACCATAAAGTTCCAAGGAAGATATACTCTAGCTGACATAAATCCTTTGTTTTCCACGACTTCTACTCCAGCACCAGAAGAGAACATAATGACAATTTCAGATTGGTTGAGAATGTACATCGGCTGGTAGACAGTTACTCCTAAAATAAAAATATTCATGTTACATTCATCTTAAGTATAGCGAGTTATTTTATTAGAAAAGTAAAATATTAAATAAAATTTACCCGGGAAGTATTGCACCCTAAGAGCAGGTCGATCGAAGAAAATCCTTTTTCCATCAGCAAACACGTCCAATCTGTATCTCCATTGCGAATGTTGAGGCCGTAAGCGCACCTGATAAATATGGAAATATTTTTATTATAAAACAATATTTACAATAGACGTAAGTATACCACTAGTAACTGCTAGTTACTCTATTGAATTTATTCTGGTACTAGCGGGCTGCCCTTTGGTATATATATAGAAGAAATAAAGAAAGAAAATTTATTTGATGGACATGACACAATACATTGATTGGTCCAGTGGTTTGTGTGAAACCATTACAAACACGCATGCAACCCAAAATTTACTCTTTATCATTAGTATTAAATATTTTTATACTTATTTGTATAATGATACGATAATAAAAATATTCAAGAAGTCGATGCAGACGGCATAATCCAATTCGATCAATAAGGATGTCGGTCGTAACTTTAGTCAATTAAATCTAATGAATCTGTTCGAATGAAGCTTTAAAACATTCAATTTAATAAAGGTTCAAGGATATGGTAAGCTGTTAAAAGAATTTTATGAGAGAAGTCAATTACCTCGATCGGGACTGAATTATTCGACGCTGATACAACAGACGTAAGATGTGTAGCATTCACAGGGCCGTATATATTTCTTGCCACTTGTTCGAATCGACCTTGCACATCTAATTTCAGTTGAGGATGATCAACCCTCACCAGCACGTATTCCCCTGTGAAGAAAAATAATGTAAGTATTTGTTAATGCTAAGAGTTTTGTAAATTTAACTTCAGTATAGGACATGTACATATGTTATGTATGTTTAAAGAGTAAAATAAAATACAGGTAATCATAAAGATCTGTGAAAATGTTTTGTTTCTTTTTCTTATGAAAATATAATTAATTGAGACAGTATAGAAAAAAAATCTCATTTATAAATGACTACCTGCGCCCCGCTGTTTCACCCGCTAAATCCGTATCCCGTAAGAATATCGGAATAAAAAGTTGTCTATATGATATTTCAGTTGTTCAGCTATCTACGTACCAAATTTCATTGCAATCGGTTCAGTAGTTTTTGCGTGAAAGAGTAACAAACACACACACATCCTTACAAACTTTCGCATTTATAATATTAGTAGGTTGGATTTGAATGCTATAAAACCAAACACTTAAATATAATTAACATATAGAATTATTTGTGGTTTCATATTACCTTTTCCATTGAACGTGTATTGCAGATCATCGAAAGTAACAATGTGCGGATCTCCGAATATACCAGCAACTCCTGGTGACTGGTACGCAACGCAGTCCTGAGAGGGACGACGTTCGAATCTGCAAATTATATATTTATTTGAATTTCTTAAATAATAAAAATTAGAATTTAAAATGAACCTTAAATTTATGACGGTTATTGCCATATTTAACCACTTTAAAATAAAATAATATCATGCAAGGTTACAATTTCATCGTATGATTTAGAAAATACTTCGTTAGATATTAAGTAGTAATGTTGATCGATGACGTTCCTATTAATCTTCAAAAATGTCTTTTAATTATAAGAAAAATCTTCTTCAGTGCACTTTTAGGTTAGAGCAGTCTCTATTGAACCTAATTTTCTTCTTAAATAATAATAAATACCTGAAAGTTTCACAGCCAACCGCTTGTTCCTCCTGCCACATGCAGCATTGATAAAACGGTATCATATCGTGGAACCAATGAGATAAAGAAGGCACCTATAAAAATGCTTTGAATTAATACATTGTTTAACTAAATAGATGTTTAATACAATAAGAATTCAATTGCTAAATACCTTGTTGGCTTCGTTGTAAGGAGTGAAGCCAAAGTCGTGCGACCTCTGAGGTCGAGAACCCCACATTTGATCATAAGACAACATTAGGAAACCATTCTTATCGTAGCAGCATTCTTGACCTGAACCTTCCGGGCTGAAATGTTTAAAATAATTAAATATAGGTAATATAATTTACTATTTATTTTATTGTAACATTCACCATTCATCAGATAACATATTTTAACATTTATTTTATTAGTTCAGGCAAAAAACAGCTTTTTTATCCATTCGTTTGAACTCATTATTACATTTGCTCTTTATATTACTTTACGTGGTACCCGGAAAAAAAGTGCCCTATGTGCTAATCACCAGAATATCAAATCTATCTCTATACCAAATTATATAAAGATATGATAAACTGATTCCGCGTGAAAGAGTATCAAACATCCATTCATACTTATAAACTTTTGCTTTTATAAAATTAGTTTATTTAGGTTACCTTGGCGAAGCACTTCTAACACAATGGATTGCGCCCCAGTGATATCTGCAAGTCGGATTGGTGTCCTTGTCACAATCGGGGTCTGGTAAGAATCTTCCCTTATCCAAAAGTGCATGTTCCAAAGTACATGGACACACCCAAACTTGAGCAGCGAAGTTCTTCAAGAAACGATCGGTTCGCAACCAGTTGTTACACATGGATTGTGCCCATCGTTGGCCGTGGATCCTCTCCCATTGTGGAGCGAAATACCAACCAAGTGGAATCGGTCTACTCCAAAGCACCCTGAAATTAAGCGTTCACGAAACTATATACTATAAGTGTTATGTTATGTAAATACATCAATATTCTGCTATTTAAAAATTTCAATGAATCCTTGAAATATTTAAAGAATTTTCCTTAAACCTTATATTTAATACGAATGTAGCGTGGACATAAATTTTTACAAGCATCGTTGAGTCAATTATTTCAACTTTACTTACGGTGATATAGAAACCCCTTTGAACACCTCAGGTGTCGTTAAATTAATCTGAAGGAAACCGAACTGCATATCATTGTGCATAATGTTATCTCTGTTACGGAAGTTCTGTGGGTTAATCACATATTCCCCTGTGTTGGAAACACCAGCTTCAATCATGTCTATGAACTCGAGTTGTGGTCTGATAGTAACCTCCTTGTAGCCCCACAAGCTTATCTGTAGTTGTACATTCAGATTTGAAGTTAAATTGAACCGGTCCCATTTAATTCTTATTTCTGGAGGATATCGTTCGTGGATCGCATTGTCAGGGAAGAAAATTTTCTCACTGGCTGTTGCAGGTGTTTCTAAAAGTAATATTGTAAATTTATGTTATATGATTTAGTTTCTATGTAATGAATATGCTCGCATGTGTCTTCTGGTTAACACTTACCAACAAAGAATTTTCCCTTCCACTTATACGGTTCGTTATTGATAGCCACTTCAAATCTGGCGTATCCATTATGATAAAACCGTGGTTGCACACATATAGCTCTGTTCACATCTACCACAGCACCCACAACTGCTTCGGTATCAAATCTGCACGTTATTCTATCATCAGGATTAAAGCAAGGACCCGTTATGTTAACAATTGTTCCCCCAAGCATGTTGCCAGATTCAGGAGCAAACATTAGCGGCAAATTTGCGCCGTCTATAAAGAAATCACATGAACTTGTTAGATTCAGTTTTTAAACTCATACTAAAACATTTTCAACATTTTTACTTAATTAGACTTCTTATAGTAGCACTTTTGAATAGTCATAATACAGTTTTGACATTTGCCCCCGTTTGTTAATATACATTAAATAAAAAATTTTAAATACGTTTTTTTAAATATTTCATATAAAGTACTAACCTATATCTTTATTACACGTTCCCATGAGAATGTTTTCATCGATTCGGAATATGTGTCGTCCTGGGAAACCGTTAGCCCAGCCTCGTCCAGTTAAATCTCTTAGAACAGAAGCTTGAGAGTAGGGCTTATATTCGTAACTTCTCGTTGCGTTACCAGCGTTAAAACCAATCTGAAATATTATCATATGAATAATTAGCTTTTTTTCTTATAGCGTTTCATTAATCCTATGAAAACCAATTTTTAAATGGCGCAAGTGAATAAAATTTCCCATGCATAATATAATAAAACCGTGTACGAAGACGCGGACACAACTAGTCAGATTTATAAACGTGTACTTACGTAAGCCGGCACACCTCCTTCTCCAGTCGTAGTATCACCACCAGCTTCAGTATGAGAACTCCAGTTTATTTCAAGATAATTGAATATAGCATAAGTAAACACTTCATCAGTGGCTAAAACCATTTGGAAAGTGTTTGTCTAAAAAAGTACAAGACACTGATTACACATTTGGAAAAGAAGTAAAAGAAAATTTTGTTTATAAAGTTCTAAGTTATCTATTGAACTAGTAATAATAGATTCTTCTACCTATAAACGTTCATACAATATCGTAAAAATTAATACAGATTTACAAAGAAATAGATTCGCCTACTGTAGGCGTTTATAGAACCGTATTTAATATAAAATATCGTCATATGACATCACTGTTTTAAGACTTAATTACAGAGACAAATATTATAAATAACTTACCACAAACAGTGAATTATCTATACCTCCAGCGAAAGACATGTTCTTCCATGTGATTGTAATAGCGTGTTTAGGGAAGAATGTATCCGAACCTATAACTCCTTCACGGATATCCCATGTTATACGCTCTCGCATCTCAACTCCAAGTTGATCTGTCCTGGTCTTAAAGGAAAATGTAGAAAAAAATTAATATGTTTTTTTTATTTATTTATTTTACAGATAACGAAACTGATTGATGAAGAACTTATGTTTAATTGTGCACGTACCCTTTAAGAGAAAATCATATTTTTACCTTTTTATAAAATTGTATGTCCAGTTGTATCATATAAATAAAATCTTGAAAATTACTCAAGCAAAAATGAGAGTTCTAAGACTTTATTAAGTTTAAATTCGGATAAAATTATATACCTGCAAGTCCCTATCCAATCTGAAGTAAACACCTGGACGTCTTTGATCTGGGTCCTCTGGCCTCTGGCTGCCAATGCGGCACTTGCTAAAGAAGATGCCGATGAAGGAGGGGTCGTTAACATTGGGCCAATCCCTCACTGGGAACGAGAGGGGGTACGTGTAGTGGTCTGGGGGATCGCTGAAGTATATGTAACCATTCATCGACAACTGAAAGAACAATTATCTTATGAGGCAAACTAAATAAATTAGGCAACTATTATCTAAACATACTCATTACAAAATAAAAGTTGGGTATCTATCTTGTCATGGATTTTAATATTCATCTTATTCCCGGATATAGTCTATTTAAAGTAGAATGTACATCAAGACTAGCATTAAAATTTGTACATGCCTAGAGTCCTAATACTTACTCTGGTATAGTTAAAACGAAATCCGAAGAAGGGCAATTGAAAGTTGAAGTTCTTGTGAATCTGTGGCGTAGACGTGTGGATATCCCGTTGGTAGTCACCAATGTTTTCACTACCCCCTTGATCGTAGAACCAATAGAAGAAATTCCCACGGATCTGCCGTAACCTCTGCTGCGTGATGACGTAGGGCTGCCCATTGTTTTGGTAGCTGGTTGACGGTAACACTCTTCCGTCGATGTGAGCTAAAATAATTTAATATTTGTTTACGTTCTGTATGTTTATCTAATTCAAGTCGAAAGTAGCAGGTACTATGTTTTAGGTAAATAAACGATAATACTTTAGGTGAAAATAGAAAAATCATCATTTAATATCCAAGAGATACTAAGTAATTCTAACAGCCACTAGCGCAAAAGTAAAAAGTATTTCATTTCTATTGTATAATATGTTCGAAACGAATACAGTACAGAGCCTGGTTTCATTTATTTATTTTATAGGTAACATAGAATTGGCCTAAAAACGTCATGCATTTATTAAGGGAAAACCCCAAATTTAATCGCATAAATCGTTACAAAATGAACCTTATGGTGTTGGTAAATAGTGACACAATCTGAGTGGATATTGTTTTAATAGTATAAGCATCCTATGGAACATACATTCCGAATCAATATCAAAGCCAGTCACCGATAAATAGATAAGTTATCGATTTCATATAAAGCTGGCTTATTTGTAGAAATAATACTTATCATTTTCCAGTATGAAATACAGTTTATTTTCAAGGTATAAGATATATTACACTTTTTAATATATAATTTATACCTATGTCTATACTAGGTTAATATTTAAATCCTTTATATGTATACATAAGTACATTTAACCTCTAAATCTATTGTTTAAAGTGAATTTTTCATGTTTGTCTATTTATCCAGTATGGACTTTTAATAAAATAATTACAGGAAAGAAGAACATTAGGAAAATGAAGGCCGCGTCCTTTATTCCAAAATTTCATAGAATCTGAATTTACGAAAAATTAAGCAATGTAACTCTCGTTAACATTTCTTTTCATGCATACAGTCGTATTTTAATTTCTTCGGCCATCATCAATAATTAATATGATATCCTATTAATTATTAATTATTAAGGACTAACTGGTGCCCGCGACTTCGTTCACGTGAACGTTGATCGTGTACAGACTGGAGGCTTTCATTTAAATTAGTTTTAGATGTAAAAATGACGTTAAAACTATGTGTTGATTTCAACATTGTTTGACTAGCATAAGAGAAAAGTGATGAAAATAAAATAAATTTTAAAATAAATGGTCGTGAACACTTTTCTGTTGGTAAGCTATCATAAGTGTATTTATAATTAAAAAATATTTTACTTAAAATAGGTCTCATGTGGTTATTAGATGGGTGGAGGTCAACCCTATACAGGCTCTTAGACTATAGGTCTATAGGTGTAGGTAGGCTTGAGTTATTTACGGCAAGACAATTTCTACAAGTATACCCCTTCATGTAAATTTAGATTTGTGTTTGCAAAACCCTAGTCTTTCCAAATATGATCTATGTTATCGTATCTATGTTAAGAGTTTAAAAAAATGGGGGCGAGATAATTGAATCTTGTCTTAACACACCACACTACTTATGTTAGTACTATTATTGTATGATATGACTCAATCTAAGAAGTATTTGTTAGTTTGAGATAAAGTAAATGACTAATACGTAAAACTAAACTATCTACCAAGGTATTTACGAAAGAGTGGAACTTGTGGTGATTGTGATCTTTATGACTAGCATTTTGAGTTGTAAACTTTAGTAGTCGAAACTCAATAGGATTTCGAAGCTCTTGGGCTTTTAATATAACTGTACAGAGAATAATAAAAGACCGTTTCCAAAAATGATATGCTATATACTTTGAAGATGCACAATTATTATGAAAATATATGTATTATAATTTAATAACACAATCTTTATTTAATTTTGAAAGATGGTTAATCTAATCAGTATATTGAAATTAAGCAAAAACACGGTCAAGAGCGAGTGTGACTGGCCACACTAAGCTGTACAGATAAGTTTAAGAGCAACTGCGTTACCTGATTTCGATTTTTTATTATTTGTTGCTAAAGCGTAACAGAACATAAAATCTTCAAAATCTTACTGTCTGACTATCACAGTACAAGAGATACCTAAAGGCAGGCAGACATACAGATAGAAGGACAGCGAAGCAGCAGTAACAGAGTCCCTACAGAAAATACATTCAATAGTTGTACTTAGCAAACTATAAATATACTAGCTGACCCGGCAAACGCTGTTTTGCCTTACTCTTATCATTTAGAGGTGTAAAAAATAGATGTTGGCCGATTCTCAGACCTACCCAATATGCTTACCAAATTTCAGAGGAATCGGTCAAGCCGTTTCGGAGGAGTATGGCAACGAAAACTGTGACACGAGAATTTTATATATATAGATATTGAATTTCACAATCATTAAATATGATGTACAAAACGAATTTTGTTTAGGTACATTTCTATAGGTTGTAAACAGCAATTATTTACAATAGCGAACTGACACGAATCAAATTAATTGCAATAATATGCGTATAAATTTACTATATTCATATAGCTTTATCGACAAGCATTGCGAATGACCCGATAATGGGCGCACCTTACTTAAAGCAATTGATATGACTCGTTCAATGTTCTTATAAAATGCTAAAAAAGAAGTGACGATATAAAATCGTAGGTTTACAGCAAACACCAAAGCTAATTAGGTGATGATAAGGGCCAAGTACTTTATCAGATAACAAATAGCTCGCATGAAATTTATAGTGTTGAAAAGAATGATTTCATCGTACGGTTAGCTCAAGGATCGTGTTTTTGGGTCAAACGAGAAAAGATTCAAGTTAATGTTGACGTTAGATATGGAACTCATCTCCTGGGAAGATAATTAATCAGTTTCGTCAATGACAATGATAAAATTTAAATAATAGAAGTCAGTTATTTGATGAAAATTGTATAACAAAAATGTAATATTGAAATGTGATTTAAATCGACTATTCGAGCTATTCGAATCGTCTAAAAGTATCCTAATTTTTCACAGTGTTCGATGTGAAAGTGTATAAATTATCAAATCTGTATGTGTAGTACTACATTTTCATAATTAGTTGTATAGCTTGAATGAGTCAACCACTCATCTTACATGATTCATTCATGATTATTTAACTAGCATACGTGATAGTGTTCACTTATATCATAGAATATTTAATATAGCCTCACCATATTCAGTATTCGTCTGAGAAGTTGTGCTCGGTATGGCCATTTGCCTCTCAATCTGGACATTTTCTAAATCAACAGCTTCTAAATTGTTAGGCACATCTCCTATTAATTCATCTTCAAGCACTTGATATTTTCCACTTTTCTCTTGTAAATTTGATTCTGGTAATATTTCTACAGGGTCTTCTTGTATGGGACTTTCCGAATTGTCCTCTACATCATTAACAGGCACTTCTTCGATAACGTCTTCACTAATAGTTCTCTCTGTTTCACTAACATTGTTTTGTCCGATTACACTAGCACTTAGAGCTAAAAAGCAAACAAAAGCTAATTTAAAGTTAGCCATCGTTTTTCACTCACAATTTTCAATCACATTATATTGGTCTTCTTTGTCGCTTATCTCATTGACAATTATTTGCAGCGACGACAGGTGGCGAGCTATTGTAGTTTGTGACTAGAGTCTTGGTACATTGTGTGCCCAATGATACGGCGTTATCGGCAGAGATATGATAAGATATTAAATAGGAACGTTGGGTGTGCCAAATTCTTTGTTATAATCCACAATACCCCAAGTTTTTACTTGTTTCAAATTAATATGAATGATAAGTGCATCATCATGCCTCAGATGCTAGAACAAAAATGTTAATTGCTAATGCTTTCAGTGTCTTTGATCATTTTCTGTATTAATTTTAAGAGGTGTTGGTCAAACCTAATAAATTTACTAATTGCAATTTTGTGTCGCATCTTTATAATTTTGTTATTAGTTGATATTTATTATATTACGCACTTATTGTTTAATCCTGAAAAATAGTAAATGGTAGCTTTTATGTCAATAAAAGTATATGCATGTGTTTTGTGTATCAGTTTTACTGTGATACGATATCTCGTTTCCCGATAATTTGACATTATTCAATGATTATTTTCTTCAAACTGATTACACAAGTCTTTGTACTAGGAGCTGAAAATAAACGATGACTATATGTCATCATCTTCACTTAAGCTATGTTCTTCCTGTTCGGAAGTCTTGAGCGATTAATCATCGTGATTCTAAGTTAATTTCGTTTAATTATTGGAATTCCTAATTTATTGCGCAAATATAATTTAAATTTCGGTATATATTATAACAATCTGGGTAAGGGTATTATTACTGAAGCAAAGTAAAGATAATAAAATATAGTAAAATGACTTCGTTTTATTTAACCATTAAGGTTAAATATGACAAGAACTTGCCCAAACGTAATTCGAAAAGATAAAAGATTCTTTAAAAATTTATATATCGACACTTGTAGTATAAAGAGGAAACATTTCTATTTTTGTAAGGTCTGTTTATACGTATATTATGTTATTAGAAAACTTCACTGAGTGACTTGGACTATATATGTAAAAAGCCGGGGCGAACGGCTTGACAAGTCTGAACCCATTTGCCCAAAATAAATGACTCTTTTATTTAACCTGCAGATATATATAAGTATTTTAATTTTTATGTATCGCCTAATATGGAGTCCGATTAGCACAGTGGTGTACTGGTAAGTAAGTAAGCTTAGTTGCCCGCTATGTCATAAAAAAAAGAAATAAGAAAAATGAGACAAAAATAAACATTAATTCAAAAACTTATTTTTTGTTTGTAATATTATTATTAACATATGATGGTACACAAAATTAAATAATTTCAGAAAATCTAAAAACAGTCGACCGCCCAACGCTGCGTAGAAACCTGGTACAGTTTGGACGAAGACCAAGTCAAGTGCAAAAAGCTGGAGTGAGACAAAACGTGCGGCCTAAAATCGAGATGCATGGCGTGCCATCCACGCCCTTTACCCTAGGTCTAGGGGCCCTGGTACATTAAGTAAGTAGCTAATTGCATAGTGCACTTCTAAAACAAAATCTTCCTAGAACGTTATAAAAACAGATGGAAAACATATAAAAAATTTATATTCATTTTTTTTTATCTTTACAAAAGCAGATTTAACAAATTTTGTTCTATTTCTCTTAGTTCCAAATACCTGCAAAATTTGAGGCGGAAAGAAGTGTTCTTCATTCTTATATTATTAAAGATGAGCAAGTTTTGTTTAACGTAATATGTGCGATCAATTTTAATTAGGAGAATAAATATAGCGCCATCTAGTTCTATCAGCTACTTTTTCTGTTTACTTTTTAATTCTGATTAGAAGTTTTGAAGTTCTAGGATGATAAACAAGTTCTGGGTCTACGTACTAGAAGGTAAGAAAGAAAAAAGGAAAATAGTATACGTGTTGAGGTGTGTACAGTGCCCCTTCAGCCTTCACAGCGGCAGGCAGCATCCACGATTATTCTGAAATAAAAATCTCTTGTATTGTGGTTTTCCGTAAATCTATTGGCTGTGCTATCCTGCTAATAAAACCACCCACAGAAACTTTAGGGGATAATCGTTGATAAGAAGTAGATCATGTTTCTCTCTAGGTTGTCAGCTGTTTTCATTGCAGATTTCAGTCAAGTCAGACTCGGGACGCGTAAGGGTCACGTACAAATAAACTAAAGAGCAATTTTAAGTAAGATTGGTCACCCATCCAAATTATACCCATGCCAATCGTTGGTTCCCTCAATTTTATATTATTTGTTTTTGGCATTCGAAATTGAAATTTCATTACTATCTCGATTTAAAGATTCTGCCTGGTGAAAAACAGATGGACAACGGACAAATAGATAGATGAACAGCGAACTGCTTTTTAGTAATACACACTTAATATAATTTACACTTTGAGGATAACTCTAATAATATAACTGGGTGTAAAAATGTTTGCTGTTCTTGTATAAGTCATTTATATCTAAAACGTAAACTTTGTAGTAGCTTCTGGTAAGTTGCGTCTCTCGACTAATAGAACTACATTAAATCATCTGCATCAATCGAAATTATAGTATAATTAAACTATTGATATATTAAAATAATTCGCAAATATGTAAAATAAACGTATTAAAACAAACTATCATATATACATGTATACATACATAAACATAAATAATTACGATATACTAACTACATAATAATCATTTGCATTAAAAGTTTTACCAAACTTCTCACACGTTGAGTATTGTTACGAAAAGGCTGTCAACTAAAATAAAAATATCTACATAACACAGTCCGTAAAATCGTTGGCCATTGGGACAGAATGGTACTCGAATGGAGCCCACGCATTAACAGATGACCTGATAAAGTGGTTGGAAGCTGTAGGACTCAGGCCGCTGCTGATCTGTCGTTCTGGAAATCGAAGAACCTATGTCGACGATGACGATTCTTTATAGCCTATTTATGAGATAGACTAGGCTATATTACCACGGGCCAAGCGGGGACGGCATCTCTAATAAGTAGTTATAATGTATTGAAGTGTTTATTAGATCAATTTTCAAAATTTTAGGTCAATTAAAGTAGGATACTCTAGCTTATATTCTCTATATATAAAAAAACTTCGATATCGGCGTTTGTTCAGCTTGGACATTTCCTTCGGAGCATGTATATACCTGAGCTCTTGCTATACATAAAAAGTACCTACATCTATTTGCTACAGCCAATCTAATCTTAAACGCACTTAATTTGATTGCTTTTATTATCAACATTCTCCAGTCGTTTCCATTCGATGGAACAACGAGCGTACTGAGTGCAAAACAAACCACACGTCTCCAATTATACTAATTTCCTATAATATATTAAACTGATCGATACTTTCGAGGTAATTGCTGTACATTGGCTTTATAGTCAAACAGGCTTTAAGACAGTTAAAGGAGAAAGAGCAATGAATAGCTTCGTATTTGCAACGGAAAATATCTATTGGGTTTAGACAACATGTATCCTTTGGTTCTAATTGAGT
Organism: Zerene cesonia; assembly: GCF_012273895.1. Taxonomy (NCBI): domain Eukaryota; kingdom Metazoa; phylum Arthropoda; class Insecta; order Lepidoptera; family Pieridae; genus Zerene; species Zerene cesonia. The sequence goes on along the minus strand of NC_052128.1, from coordinate 1,361,800 downwards.
TCGGAAACATTGCGAATAGACACTGTTCTAATATGATATAATGATAACTTTAATAATGATAACTTTTTGTCGTAAACTAAACTAAACATGAACTTAAATAAATATTGACCCAGCATTAAAGTACGTCGTCTTTACACAACTCGCAGTAACAACATGTTTTAACACCAGCAAAATGTCTTTAGACTTCTTTGCCGCATTTTGATAGATTATACATAGTATTATTATGAGCAAACGCAATTACACATTACAATCGAGAGCTGAACATTCTAGGTAGCCTTTCCAATTTCATACTTCGAAAGCAAGCAACCTCCACGTGAACATGATATTTCGACAATTATTCTGGACGATCCTGGAGCCGCCTACTTGACATGTTAAAGGATTCATAATTCTTTCTTTTTTAACCGACTTTTAAAAAAATAGGTTACTTTCTTAATTTAATTCTCAACACAATGGTTTGGGTTTGTGACCTCAAAACTTTCGACTGATTGAACCGAATTTGATGATTTTTATTATATTAGAAAGCTAGTGGCTCCCGTGTGGTCCCCATTATATTTGATCCATTCCTGACAATTTGAAAGCCATCTAGTTTTTTTGTTAAAACACTTGTTACGTAAAGTATATTAGTGTTTTGAATTTCATTATTTCACTTTTATAATTTAGCTAATAGATTCCTTAGAGACGATCCCAAATAGACTTAATTTATTTGGTAGTTTAGTAGTCAGCGTGGCTTTTCTATATGTTTAGTTTTTACATGCAAACATAGACTAAAAGTCAATAGCACAGCAGTCCAATAAATCTGCACACCCATGCCTAATCCAATAATCATAATCTACACTACTTATCACCACAAATCTACAACCTACAAAAAAAAAATCGATAAATATACGTGCAAAGTTTCCGAACGCAATGCACGATAAAATCATATGTATAAACAGAGTTACATGTATAAATTAGCGTTCACTGCGCTTCATGCAGTTGTAGCACGGACTAACTAGTTCTTAATCTGTGGTTATAACCACGGTCTGTTAGTATATTACTGATCCCACGTTTTTATTTTCTAAACCAAGATGCCTTGCGGAGGATGTGGTGATGGTAAGTGGATTAAAATGCATTTGGGATACTTTTATTAATTTTTACTTTTTTTGTTAATTTCGTATTATAAATATATATATTAAATTCTTTTTTTTCGTTTTATATTATATCTTAGGAACCTGGGGTACAAGTGTGGCCACGTTCTCTCTGAATTGAAAATGTCGGTATAAATCTCATTGAAAGTTATGCTAAATCTAAATAGGGACATTAAAGGGGATCCTATCAGAAATGTTAAGATTATTCGTATGAAAAAAAAATCCGTATCTCAATGATAAAATTTTGAAACTTTTATAATATTTAAAGCATGACTTTTTTATTCATTTTAACTGTGTGGAAGAAATTGTAATAAAATACCAAATTTATTTACTATTCCGAACAAAATTAAAAGTTGATTCTTGAAAATTTGTTTGTGCCGATACCAAAGACTTGACATTTTGTCCTTTTTAATATTATTACTGAATGACTTATCGTCCGATTTAAAAATTCAGGATTAAAATAAATTCCACTAGATAAGATATAAAATATTCCAATAATATTTTTACTTTACTATAATATAAAATCCAAGAAAGATAGTAGGATAAATAAACCAAAATTTGTCTTAATATTTTACACAATAATATGTATTTAAATAATTAGGACGAATATTTAAAACACGATATTATTTGGTACGTTATACAGCAAAAAAATGAAATTAATTCTTTATTCAAAGATGCTTGATATAACAAAAATTGTTTAATAATAAACGACATACTGTGGATCACTTTTCGTATTTTGTTTAACAACGCAAGTTACATTGCTTTACTGTTCTGATCGTTATATTAAATTTCAAATAACCCATATAAGGGATAAAATTCCATCTAAATATCTTATTAATAAATCATATAACAATAACAATAAGAAGAGAGCACTGACTTTATTTTTGTATGCGTATTAATTTTGTCAACTTTTGTGTCTCTTTTGCTTTGTATAGAAATTATCCGGAAATACAATTTGATACTTTTTTATTCTAACATGCTTAAAACATAAGGTTAACTAGGTACTGTAGTGGTTGACCACTAAAATATATTCAGTCGTGTCTGCTTAATTTTGAAAATAATAAGGTGCAATTTTCGATTAATAAATGAATTCTATCGGTTGGAGTAAATTAAATGTTCGACGACATGTGACATCTGCCAACCCGCACTTGGCCATCGTGATGGATTATATCCTGAACCCTCATAGGTGGCCTGTGTCCCAGCAGTGGGAACATATATTCGCTGATGATGATGATCGGTTGGAATGGGTGATTATGAAATTAATTTTATTAACTGATAAAATGTCTTATAGGTTGTAAATGTACCACAACGCAGTGTTGTCAGACCTGCAAATGCGACACGTCATGCTCTTGCAGCTGCAAGCGGTCTACGGATGCTTCCACAGGCACCACGAAAAAATAGATATAAGTCCACAATTAACAATTCACTTATATAATAATTACCTTTTTCGTATTCATCATGTAATTAAAATTGCGATCGATTCATATCCTGCAGGTGTGTATAAAAATTCCATGTAAAATGTCGGATGCGGTTTTTACACGGTAATACATTTTGTTATTACGTAAGTTCATAAGTATTAAAATAGTTATGTTATTTTTAACATCGAATAAATGCCTCAGATAAATCATTGTTAATGTTTGTTTTATTCTTGAAGGTCTTTGCTGAAAATATAATGAAAATGCATTGTGAAATTAAAGATTTTCTAAAAATGTAAAGGACCTATATAACCTATATAGACGAATTGTGTCTAAGATTTTCAATCATAGTGAAGTGTACTTTATGGAGAGTATTGTCGGTCTCACATTTGCACGAATACTCTAACTCACAGGTAATAGGATGACATTTAATAAATGCTTATTGCAGTTTTTGCTTGAACGAATGTTGGTTGGCTCTGATTACTCTTTGAAACTTGAGAGTAAAAAATAAAACACGTACAATACATACATTTCCTTGTGTAGCAATTTATTTTTATACAATTTTAAATAAATTATTTATGTTACAGAAAAATACTACACTAATTACTTAGGAAAAATTAAGCAATGTGTAAATACGATTTTCTCATAAATATTTATTTTCAGCATGCTTGTAACTCATTATATTTAGATTTACTTCATGCAAGTATCTGGAATATAAAAAACAGAAATAAATTTAGATGAAAGTTAAGACACAAATTATTAGTAATTTATTGCATTTTACAGACCTATGTTAATAATTTGGCAGTCACAGTCCTGATCGCCGTAAACACTGCCATGATCTGGGTACAAACCTGTTAAAAATATTAATAGCAAAGTTATTATGTTAAATAATAAAAAAATCATGAAAAAATAAGTGTTGTTGGCTCAGTGTTCAAGACCAGGCAACCGTGCAGGAAATAAATCGATTTTTCAATTTATCTGCGCACGAGCATTCACCACTGCTTGATACGGAGAAGGAAAACATCGTGAGGTTACCGGCACGTGCAGGATGAAAAAGTTTGACGACATGCGACATTCGCTATTCCATACTTAGTCTGGTATATTATGGCCTGAATCCCATAGGAAGCCCGTGTCCCTGTAGTGGAAACATACGGAATATCATTGATGATGAAGTGCGACCCGACTTTCTTGTTTATATTTATTAGATTCTAATGTGAATTTTTATGCAGCAATGTCACAATATAAGGGCATGATTATGTTTATTTTTATCTCTAGGGGTATGCTTCATATAAAGTTAGTTATAAATTATTTAGGTAGCATGGTGTTTAATCCTTAGGGAAATCGAATAGTCAACCTATTGTACCCAATACTATTTATTATACTATTTAGATTTTCACAAGTAAATAATATTAAGATTGTACGTTTCTAAGTAGAACGTATAAATATTGGAGATCAAGGCTGGAATCTACTATTAAACCAAAGCTGGATTTTGAGGACGGTAGCTGGCGCTACAACCCCAGGGCCTCCACAAAAATGGACCCTTCACAATAGAAACTTAATCATTAAATTATTGAATTATATTAATCACAGAAAAAAAAGAGACTCTCGACTGAAAAATTTGCTCACTTTATATTGGAGAATATAACAATTTACTCAAATACCTAACGCAACTACATAGCTGTATAATATAAATTTTAATTAAAATAATTTATCAAAATAAGAAGTTTAATAACTATTTTATTATTACTGTATTTTATGTGTGAAAATAACATATTTGCTATTTATTATTCTCGATATTGCAGCGATTACAGAGTTCATTTAGAGATTTGTTTAGTGTTTGCAGATTTAAATTAACAGTACTCACTGTTATTTTGATCAAAATATATCATTATATAGATAATCGTATATTATTCACAATATTTTTATTGTAAAAGTTACAGAGAATCGTTAATACGTCACAATCACTTCTGACTATAATCCAGCATCAAACCTTTTTAAATAAAGAAGAGACTTGACATTGAATTGTTTAATGATTCGTAACGGAACCAACTACCAACAAACAAATATGATTTTTGTAAAAACATGATAATATGTGGTGAAAAAGACATCTGACACCAGAATTTATACAACATTTGAGAGCAATAAAATAGTTATAAATTCATACAAAGCAAGCATTTCCAATGCTATCTAATTTTACTGTTGAATCATAAAATAACATCCACTTCAGACAGCACATCAAATTGTACCGATAAACAATTTATATGAAGTATGTAATATCTTATCTAATTATCTATCTAATTATAGTCGTTACATGAATGAATTAATAATCCTAGATATATTTCTTCGATCTAACATTCAAAAGTTGGACAGAAAGAAAGTAAAATTTGACTTTTACACAAAACCCACTCAAAAATCTTTAATTTTCGCGAAAATTCTTTTAGAAAAGTTCAAATAATCTACCTAACCAATGCAATTCGGTAAATTGATCGTAAAAAAATATAACAAAGACTGAAATGCCCTTAGCCTTGTAGTTCCGCTCGATGGAATCTATACAATTTATTTCTATTTAAGCGGATAAACTTAAATAATTTTTATATTGCACTTCTGATTTTCAACGAAACGTGGCAATAATATAATACCAAAGACGCAATATGCCTGCCCCCTGTGAACCATGCAAAGGTAAGATTTTGTATTTATTTTATTACACGCATAATTTTCTTATGTTTGTCCAAGTTTGTGATTAGATTATAGAGAAATTTTAATCGATTTATTGTACTTATTTCATACTAAAATTATGTTTTGTTTATCTGTGGTTTACATAACATTTACTGATGCATCCTAGGCAGGGACTAGTGTTACCTGTAGCACAGATTATTAAAAAAATACTTCGATAATGGAACAAGCTATTAAAAAAAATTGTTCTTTAGATACCTGCAAGGAAGGCACCAGCTGCAATGAGGATTGCTCTTGTGATACCAACTGCAATGATTGTTCTACCTCTGGTAAGTTTTTTTGTTACAAATTGCTATAGGTAGTTTATTGTGGTTTTATGTTTTTAAAAACAGTTGTTCGTAAAGTTAAAGCCCTTTCTTTTCATGAATAATTTATAATACAGAGCAAATAGGTATATTCTTGTTTTTTTTTACTTTAGTACTAATTAGCTGTTGCCCGCAGCATCGCCCGCGTGGTGAAAATAAATTATCATGGTGCAAACTTGTATCCATTGCATTTTGCCCTTAGTTATTAAATTAATTAGTAATGTTAACATCATGGTGACTTTGAACATATGTAGTACCTGAATAATATTAAATCGAAGGGAAATAATTCAGAAACTGAAAACCTTTGGCGGAGAATATGGATGATACAGCTGTTGCTGACGACATCTCAAAATAATTATACGCATCTTCTTGCTCTAACAGAAACAGTGACACCTCGTTTAATAGGAGTTGCCTATGGGTGTATTTAGTAAAAAAATAAATACGTTCATATTATCTTTTATTAAACCCACTCATAATACAAGTGTGATTTATCTAATATTTTTTTTTACAGGTAGTTGCTGCTAATTCCACCCCTGCAGCTGATTCAGAATAATTTCATTAACAAAGCATTATGGATTTTTGTTGAAAATAAAGTGTACAAACAATTTGTTGTATAAAAATATGCATTTCCCTAGCTAAGCAATTATAAATCTGAGTAAAACCTGCATGCAATTGTAAATTATGCTCTTAGGCTAATCTATATTTTTAAAAATCATTATAGCATTAATTTCATTTCATATTATCATATACCGATATATAACAAATATTCATTCAATCGATTAAAACTCTTCGTGCGCAGAAAATAATTCTTGTAACTGATGATAAAACTGAAGAGTTATTAATCGCTATCTCAGGAACGCCTGGACTGATTTCAAATGTTCATTCACGGACAACCCGAGCAAAGCTACCTTTTAAATCGTTTATTAACTATCGTATCTCGTGCTTTTAACGCACACAGAGATATATCTATAAAGTCCAGCAATACATAATATAAATGATTTATTTTTTTTTTATATTTTTAATTTATTTTAAATAAAAAAGATTAAAATAAAAAAGAAGGATAAATATATTTCTAATAAACATATATTTCTGCTACGGCTCGATTACAATGATATAATGTATAATTTAGAATATATCATTTATTAATTAAGTTAATAGAGTTTTGAATATAATTTTTCGCTTGGTTTCTTACCCCAAATATTTCTAATAATTGTTGTATAAGAAGATATACTTGAAACGCATGTCGCATGCAAATTATCTTGTATAAAACTTGCAATGTTGAATAAAAACACTGAGGTAAAAAGCAAGATACTTGACATTTTTAGTTTTATAGTCCTCGTATGAATGACGACTTTTTATAGGGAAATATATTTAGAATTTACATCAATATAATGATTTAGATGAAAAATTGTTTATTAAACTACGATGTGACGTCCTTTTTTGTCATTAAGTAAACCATCTACCCAAATTTGTAATTGTAGTTTTGTCTGCTCGGTACTGGTTGCTTGGCAGAAATTGCTGCTGAGCAGTAAAGCCGCCTTTGCATCTTATGTAGGTACTGCATAAATAAATAAAAATTATCACTACACGTTACGCAAAGTTATATTAAGATTTGGCAACCTAATTAGCGCTGTCGTTCTTAATAAGAAAGAAAGCATAGATCGAATGGTAACGTTCGTACTTCACTACATCACTACATAGTATTAAACAAAGTCGCTTTTTCTGCCCCTATGTCCCCTACGTATGCTTAAGTCTTTAAAACTACGCAACGGATTTTGATGGGTTTTTTTAATAGATAGAGTGATTCAAGAGGAAGGTTTATATGTATAATAACATCTATTACTCCTCCGAATTAACGCGTGCCAAGCCGCGGGCAAAAGCCAGTGCATAATCAAACTCAAACTCAAACATTTATTCATTCAACTAGACTTCTTATAGAAGCACTTTTGAATCGTCATAATATTACACAGTTGTAACATTTCTCAGTTTCTCAGGGCAGTTTCTACAGAGAAAATAATATAAATTTTACATTTTAATTCTACATAATATGTAACATGTACATTCAATGGATTATCATCTTCCATATATTCATTAATGCTATAGCAGCCTCTCCGACCTAATACATTTTTAATATAATTTTTGAATTTAGCACTACTAAACGATTTAATACTATGTATAATAATGATATAATAGGAATTAATTAAATAAAATGTTTATCTACACTTCATTAAAAGTTTTTATTGCGTTTTGACTGTCTCTTTGGGCCTAGGTAAAATTAAATATCCACTGATTTAAAAAATTGTCGTGTCTTAGTGTTAATTACCAAACTCCTATGAAACGATTGGACCGATTTGATTTTTGACGTCCGTATCCCGTAAGAAGATCGTGGCAAAAAGATGCGAATGTGTTATTCCAGTTGTCCAGCTATCTACGCAACAAATTTCATTGCAATCGGTTCAGTAGTTTTTGCGTGAAAGAGTAACAAACATACGCACATCCTTACAAACTTTCGCATTTATAATATTAGTAGGATAGTAGGATAATAATAATTAATAATAAAACATATAAGTTCAACAAAACTATATTAGACAGTAAAACAGAACAATAGTAATCAGGAATACAACAGAAAAAGAAATTGGGAAGAAAGCTTCCAGGATCTTCGTAATTCTTGAGTCATGCTGGCCGGCATCAGCTCTGTCCATGTTGGTTATTAGCAACAGCCCCCTGAAATTAATTATAATCATTAATCATCCTAAAATGCGTATCCAATATACTACAGTTCTTTGCTGGGAGCAGTTGAGGCTTAGTGGTAAAAACCTCGGACTTCAATGGATAGTTCGGGGTTTCGAGACCGGACGAGCGTGCTAGAAATAAATTGATTTTTCAATTTATCTGCACATTACTACCGCTGCAAATGGCGAACAAAAATATAGTGAGGAAACCGGCATGTACAATAATGAATAGACGACGTGTTATGGAGGCTTGTGCTCCTATAGTGGAAACAAATATGGGCTGATGTTGATGGTTGCTTTAATAACTCAGTTCAATTAATTGATAGTTTTGAACTCGATTTCTAATAAAAATGGAAATAAATGCCGCACTATGTTTCGTTTAAATCAGATAGTACGCAGAGACGAAATGGCCACAGATAAAATAACACCAGTTTGGCACTCATATGTGTCTATGGTCTCATATAGTTTAAAAGATTTTTTTAATATCTAACTCAAACTATATAACAAATAATTTATCATGCAATAAATAAACATGAATTTTTATGGTCAATTTTATCGATGATTTTAAAATATCTTATGAAAATGGGCAAAAATTATTGTTTTATTTAAAATACCTGTAGAAGAACAGTCGTTACAACCCTTTTCCTTGCAAGCGCACTTATCTTCACAGGCCCCTTCTTGGCAGGTTTCTAGAATAGACAAATTGGGAATTACAAGAAGCATAACCTTATTTTTAAAAAGAAATTAAAAAAAAAGTTAATTGCCCATAAATTATGCATACACGAACATTATACAAATCAAAATCAAAAAATGTGTCTTGATGCAAATGTAGTAAAATTGTAAAGCAATTTTTAATACTATAATATTATAATAACACACCTTATCTGATGAATTATTCAAAGGCTTAATTTTCAAAGTTTAATAATTTATACCGAATAAATATTCATATTATGGTACTTACCTTTGCAGGGCTCACAGGGGGATGGCATGATGTTTCTGCTTACAGTCTATCTAAACTATGCAATAGCATTGCTTGCACTGCGTTTTATACTAGATTTAATCTGCAAAAACTATTCAAGATCGAGAGCAAGGCTAACACTGTTGACGAATATCTGATAGTATTTGCTGCAAACACCTAACGCTTTTGTAGTTTTTAAAATTCAAATTCGGATTCAACTTATTTATTGCAGGAAATGAGAAAATGCGATATAAGGAGTAGCGATTTTTTTTAAATTTAATTAGTGCTCTACCGTACGAATAATGATATATTTACTCGTATCTATTAGTATTGTCGTGTTTACAAAAACGTTAAAATTTTCAGACTTTTGATATTTTACTTTCATAGTGAAATGAAATAGGAAATTCTTAAAACATCATATTTTGTTTTAATTAATACAACTGCAATCATTTTAGTAAGAAATTTTAATAAAAATACAAAATGTTAATTATTGTTCTTTTCGAAAATCGAACAAAATGCAGGTGACTTACATTTTAAAACGATAAAGTGAAACCCACATGTGGTAAGCCACAGTCCTCCGTACGTTGGTAATCCTACTAATATTATAAATGCGAAAGTTTGTAAGGATGTGTGTGTTTGTTGCTCTTTCAAGCAAAAACTATTAAACTGATTGCAATGAAATTTGGTATGCAGACAGCTGGCCAACTGGAATAACATATAGGCAACTTTTTATCCCGATATTCCTACGGGATACGGACTTAAGCGGGTGAAACCGCGGGGCGCAGCTAGTGTTTTGTATTTATGCCAAAAACTATTATTTGTATTTTAAAGTTTATGTATTGAGTCATTTCGAGTTTTTGTGCATTTAATTATTTAATAAATAAAAGGATTAATTTAACAATTTGGCTTGATAGTTGAATTGTGTCAAAAACTGAACAGATGTTTGACCTACACTTTTTTTTCAGAAATAACACAAAAGATAGGCCTAAGACCTTCCGAGCTCTATCAATCATTTTCTGCACCATTAACCTATCTGATTGCACCGGAAAAGTCCCTGAGTCACATCTCGATTTCCTACGTTTTTGCGATATAACCTTCGCCTCTTCTTCGATGGCAATATTTAAATGTAAAATTAATTTTATCATCCACACTCTATTCCGGAAAACCGCTACGCAATGTCCACAATCTGTGATACTATGCCAGGTATAATTTTATATAATTATTATCATAATTTACGTTTTCACCTCATCACGTTTTGTCATTAATGTAACTTTTTGTTCGTCTTGTTTCTTTAGAATGTTGCCTTACTATCTCTTATAACATTATATGTTACAAAATATGAATAAGTTTAATAAGGTAGGTATTAAATTAATGATTTCAAAACGTATCAAAAAACAGCCCATCAAAATTTATTTCTGTAGCAATTTACTTTCATATAAAAAATCCCTTATATATGACGTTTTACACGAAATAATTATTTTATTCTTTAGATGTAGGTAATTCAATTATGGTCAACATCTACGCGGTTAATTGTACAATAATGCTTTGTTCAATCTAGTACATTCTAACTTCGTCCGTATATCGTTATATATACGTTATATAGACATAGACATACATTTATATATTATTACTCCATACCATATACTTATAATTTATACAAAAAATAAATATATCTGAAATCTCATTACTTCTAAAAAATTTCATGATTAATATTCAATATTACTGATAACTCAGTAAGTGTTTACAAAAAATTGCGCTAAATTTCATTAATTGTGGTTGGTTATATTTTCCTAATTTCTGTTTTATTTGATGTCATATTCAAATGATTTCATGACATCTATGCAACTCGTTACTCCGTGTTTAAAAGAACTCTTTATAATTGATAACATGCACATCATTTCCAGAATCAAATACAAACCAACCGTGCGACTCACAACCAGTTGAGTGTCTCTGCAAAAAGAAAAACAGTTCAAACAGAATGCAGTTGGTCTTCAACGCCGTTGGCATCATGGTAGCTGTACTGGCCACATATATGATAATCAATACTGACTCCAAATTATACATTATATTCTGGATATGTTATTCCGTATTACGGAGATTGATGGTGAAGTCTAGGCGGCATATGAAGACGGACTAAGTTTTTTCTGATTGGATATCTTTAAAATGTCTTTTATTGATCTGCGATACATGTTCAGTGGAACCTAGATTCCTTATTGGAGTCCGTTAAAAAATTGAGTGCACAAGTAGGTAAATGATTACTGCCTGATTTTAAATAGCATTCCATCAATTTGTCTGTTTTCTTAGTGTTTGTTATCAATGAATTAACCAATTATTTTTTGTTGCGTGAAGACTTTTTAATTAATTGATAATTTGTATGTGTTCCGACATATAAAAGCAGCAGACAGCAGACAAAGTAACAGCAATCATTCAAAATCTGTTATTTGGGTAATCATATATTAAGAGACAGAGAGAACGATTCTTAATAGGTATAATAATTTATTTTAATATTTAATAACTTCATATACGGGTACATTGAATCCTTAAAAAGTGTATCGAAGTAAACACGGTCATAAAAGACCATATCAACCTGTGATAATTTTCGAAACTGTCATTGCCATTTCACTAGAACTTTAAACCTATAGAACAAACAAAAAACCTAATTAGTTGCATATAATGAGTGATACAATAAGATATAGACACGTAGGTATAGATATAGCTATCTAGAAATACTTCGAATTGATTCACCACCTACAATTAGTTAAAGCACCACAGATAATAAGAAACATCTAGTTTTTAAGACCTCGTTACGTTTATTTAATGTGTTAATATTTATTCTAAGATAACGTGTTAATTTAGTGTCTAATAATTAATTAAGACTATTTAACTATTTATTTCTTATGCAATAAACTTGTACGAGTTGTGCTTTTATTATTAAGTATACGCACAAATACATTAAAAAGTTTGATAATTTTAAATGAGTTTTAATTTCTTTTTTATATTTAATTACGTATGGATAAGATCTTATTCTGTATAGAAATTAACCTTTCTTTCTCTCAACTCATTCTTAAATTGATACCTTCTAAAACTGTTTTTTTTTTGCAAAATACAACACAGAACATAACACAGAATAATTTAAATGATAAGTATCCGATTACTAGAAATACATAATAATCTTTTGTTTTAAACTTAACCGCCTGTCAAAATTGTCAGAATTAGACCAAATTTAACTGGGACGTGGGGAGACCAGCTTATAATAAGCAAATCATCATAAATATTGGTTAACCAAGTTAAAAGTTATGAAGAAACAAACACAAAAATAATATAGTCGAATGGATAACCTCCTCCTGTTATGAATTCAATTGAAAAAGAGGAAAACCTTTCTCACGACTCGTGTTTTTTTACTCAATAATTGGCAACGCTAGGCTGCTTTCGAGTTTAATAAAAAATAATCACATTTTTTACTTTGCGCTTCCATTTTAAATAAGTATCAAACTAAGATAAAAAATTCAACTAAAAATTATAAGATCCAAGGCCAAACTCACCTCAAAAGGTCTTTGCTCTGAATTTTGTGATTCATTTCAAATAAAAAACGTAATTGCCGAGATGACGAGTAAGTATGGCATTGTACGTAATACCTATTTGTTGAACATTAATGTTTTTTTTTCTTATTATAAACAATTGTTGATTAAATTTTGTCCCCTATCACAAATCGCGGACATATTTTTTTTAATAGAAAAAAAGATACACTAAGATTTTTTTGGTTTTCTTAATATTCTTTGTAAATATATGGAAAATGTGTGTCCAATCTCTTCGCAGTAACATGTTTTCTGTTCTTTAAAAATTTCTTATTAAGCATTTGAATTCTATAAGACTAAAAAAAAAAATAAATGTCTTTATTATCTCTTTACTCCATTTTCACTCAATAACTTATTATTTTCAGAGCCGCAATAAATATTTAGTAAGTATTACATACATAGTTATATCATTAATTTTTTAAGCATTTTCCGTGAATAAACTGAAAATATACAAAAAGATTTATTAATATTGAAAATGCATGATTTATAGTTACATTCCTACGTACTTAGAGATTAGGCAAGGTGGGAGTAGGGACCGGTCGGCGTTTTTGTTTATGGCCACTTTATTGTAGCTTCAAGCTTCAACTTATAAGTTGTTTGCCCATCCCGATTGCGCTGAGAGCTGGTGATTTGTTTGTTTTCAATTTTCAAGGTCATGGAAAGTTTGTTAGCAAATAAGGAAATAAAATGTGTTTTTTAAAGGCAGATTTTATTTTATTTTTTTCAGAATATGTGATCGTTAAAAATGTCTGTAAAATATTTTTTATTAAAAAATTGAGTCATCAACGAAGAAGTGAAATCTTAAGCCAAAAGTTTTTCCTTTTTCTTCATGTCCATTAATATCTAATTTATGTTATATAAATCACCTAAATTGCCAATGATCAGACCCTTATTTTTTATCGAGCGGCTAATACTAATTAAACATTTTTTACGACAACTCTAGTTAATACAGAATAGGCTGTCTTTATTAACTGCTAACGGCCCGCCCTGGCATCGCCCGTGATAAATGTAGGGACATAGTCTATGTCGCTCAGAGATGATGCAACTTTCTAATGGCAAAACACTTATTTCCAGCTGCAGTTTTTATGTGAAAAGATTTCAAACATACATCCAAAAACAAGACACATTTTTCCTCTTTATAATGGTAGTTTAGATCTGTTTGTAACAATATAAATAAAAAAAGATGTGACGAATATCGTCCAATAAATTTTCTTAGATTAGATATACATATAATGTTAATTATAATGCTCCTTATAAATGAAAATATATATCGTCTCTCAGTCTATATCAAGTGAAGGAACACCGATCGTCTGATTCCCCCACGAAGCTCAGTTATTGACCCGACTTGTCTGTGGTGCGCGCGCACTCTCTCTGCAGTCTAGAACCATCCTAGCCTAGAATCAGCCAGCACGCGATGCCGGCTCCCTGTGATTCCTGTAAAAGTAAGTTTTTTTTTTAATTTATAAATAAAATTCGAATAGAATTATCAAAACGAAAACTAATTTCCCGCCAAAACGCCTGAACGTGGCTTTTGTTTTTATTTTTTCGGCTGCCAGGCACATCATATTTTGATTACGCAATTGCTAAATTTTTTATAAAATTACATTACAAGTTTTATGACGAGGGCTTGATGTCTCAACATAAGTTCTAATTATCTATTTGTATACTGAATAGATAAATAACATGGAAAATAAGATTAAATAACAGAAAACATACGTGCTGAATGCCCATTTTATATTTCCTTTAACCAATTCATACGTATAGAATATAATATAGATCCTTCTTTTACCTTATAAATATAAAAATCACTAACACATTTAGATGGTTATTATAAAACCATTATGTGGCCTGTAATCTGTTAATTTTTTTCATTATATTTCAAAAAAAATTAAAAGCACCAAAGACAAAATATCAATGATAAATATGTAAATAGTTCACCACTTCGGTCAATAAACTTTCTATTGATATTTAATTTTCAATATAAAATATGCAAATATTAATTTCTAAGTTCTATTTATAGATATTGAAATATAAACCAGTTCATTAATAATCACTAATTGAATATTAAAAGATTAAGATTAATAGAATATCCTGAAATGCTCGTATTTGCGTGTGTTATTACGTACCTATATGAGATTCATTTCCCTCAAATTAAATAATTTTATTCACAAACAAAGACAAAGTAGGTTGTTAACATAGAATAGCTCATTATTATTCTTTCTGGATTATTACTGCAATTATAACAATATCATATGTAACTTTTTAGTTATGTGGTTGTACTAGCTTAAAAAAAATATATTCTTGTTTTAGAAGCATTTAGGTAACCGTGATTAGTTTTCAAAATATGAAGGCCTGCTTAACTACATAAGCTATTTTTTTATATTCATCAATCAGCATAAAAAAAGCATGAAAAAATATATTGTCTTGTTTAGTAACGGTTGATTAGGTTCTACCGCATCGAAATATGTTTGTACTTTCATACATATGTACCTGTTTCAGATTACAATTCCATTTCTTTACTTTTACATAATAATGTTTTGAGCGATTGGCAGTCTCATTTACAATTACAATACGTAAAAATAAGAAGAATATTACTGAAATAATGAATTATATAACATTTTTACTATCTTCTTTGACTACCTAAGTAATGTTCCTATAATAAGATGATAGATAATTCATAGAAGACCGAGTTAGAGAGAGCAAGCCGTGGAACCGGTCCGCATCTCGGCATAGTAAAAATAGAATAAATGATTGGTATATCATTAAACTGATCTTGATTGATACTTTTTGTTAAGGACTTGATGTATATGTTTTTTTAATTTTTTTTTATAGTAAGGGTAGCCCTGGGACGTGAAGCCCTTTAGCCTTGTAAAATATGAAACCACGATGAAATAAGGCAATTATTGAGTGTTATTATAAGAGGATTTTGTTATCACGACATTTTTTTTTGTCTTTTTGTTTGTTTAAGACTGGTGTATCCATGATAAAATTATAAATAAGTATAGATGGATGGACGTATGGATTTTTGTTGCTCTATCATGCGAAAAGAGCTTATTTCGAAATTTGGTACAGAGATTATATATAATCTGGATTAGCATTAGGCTACTTTTCATCCCGATACCACGCGAGTGATGACCTAAGTTACAGCTAGTCCTACTAATATTATAAATGCGAAAGTTTGTAAGAATGTGTGTGTGTTGTGACAACTGGAATAACATACAGGCAACTTTTTATCCCGATATTCCTATGGGAAACGGACTAAAGCAGGTAAAACTGCGGTGCGCGGCTAGTAATTAATAAAATAATAAACAATTATTCCGTAACAGGTACATGCAGCGGCGGGAAGGCCGCCTGCGGGGCGCAATGCACCTGCGGCCCCACTTGCGCGTGCGGCGATGGTAAGATAAAATGCTCCATGCTTCTACTAATTTACCGTACTTTTCCTGCTAAAGTTATAAAGGAGGATTATTAATCTATCACACTAAATATGTCTAATGTAATTAAATCGGATTTATACGAAATTTGGTACATAATTTTAGTCTACTTGGAATACAAATTTCTTTATATTTGATTATATTTCACGGAATAGCTACTGGATCGGTTCAGGCGAAATATCTTACTTGAAAATATTCAATTCAGTAATATAACTATATAGATATATGAATATCAAATGATTCTTTTTTGTGTTATTTTCTAAGGATAACTTTTGTTTTTTATTCCAGGCAACAAGCCATGCTGCCAAACCGGCAAGTAACTCTTCACTCTCAACAATTCTAAACTGTAACGCAAAGTAAATCTATTTTAAGTAGTATTCACAAAATTAGCATATGAAAACTATATAATGTAGCTGATATTTAAAAAATCTATACTCTATAGCCTAACGAGAAATGTTGTGTCGTCATGAAATGAAAAAAATATGTCTAGATGTATTTAAATTTATTATAGCTTAATGTTTAGAATAGTTTTGCTTATTGGCTATTATATGTAAGTGTTAGTGAAATTTTATTGTATTCAATGTTTAAATCTAAATATATTCTTGTAATAAATGGTCTCTAGTACTTCTAATACTCATTATTTTAAGCTATAAATGTATGCGAGCACGCACACACACATAATCGTATGAGTGTATGATTGTAGATGTAATAAATAGGCTCAGAAAATTCGTGTTTCATTTACCTATAACCTTTTATTGTATATTATGTGTTTTCATATTAATCACTCGTCACTTCGACCGATTTTTTAAAGCATTATAAATACCAAACACTGTCTATCTGTCTTTCTTTTCTTTACGCCTAAAATACCAAACTGGTTTGGATGAAAAAGATAGTACAAAGTGGTGCAAAGATAGTATGAGTCTCGATGAAGAACATAGGATACATTTATCCTGGAAATCCTGCAGGAATGGAAACTATGCGACTAAAACACTGAAGCTATATATTTTCCTCTGACTAGGCGAGTGAAGCCGTGGGCGGAAAGCCAGTAGTTATTTGCCTTAACTGAAATAATAAAAACTATATTTTAAGTAGGATCAAACTGAACACCGTGTGCAAATTTGATTAAAATCGGTAGAGTAGTTGAAGAGTCCCTCGCGAACAAACAATGTGACAAAATTTTTGTATATTAAGATTGTTCAAGCCTCAAAAAACATATCAATATGACACATCCACTTAACTCAAAAAAAGCGACGGCGACGTTGGTATTGATGGTGTTGTGAAAATGTAGTTATTTGTAGAAAACTATACCTATAATAAATGTTCGATTCCTATAGCCTGGACACAACTGCATCTGTACCTCCGGGTATATATGTCTTATCATAGTTTTTTCCAAAACTACTGAATTTTAAATGTGGAAGCGTAAATGTACAGAATGGAAGTGGAATTGTAATTTTTAAACTTTGTATTATATAGTAAGAATCTAACATTAAATTTAAACAAATACAGCTTTGATAAAATGTGAAAATAAAACACATGAAAATCAAAAAAATCGTTCATTTACGACAAATTTGTATATAATACGTGAATACATTACATTGGAAGCAACGTATGGGACTTTATGTTTTAAACAACTCTTATGTACTTAATCTATGTGTATAGGAATTTATGTTTAGTACAAAAATATACGTATAACTAACAAATAAACGTCGCAAATCAGATTTGAAGTACATAAAAATGATTAGTCACAGCATGTTTCCATAGATCAGTCTACATTCCATGCGATTACAAATAACAATGACAATACAACATTAATGTTGCCACTTCAAAAAACTCTCACGACCACGTAAGCTTTGCCAATTTAAATTAGAAAATACAAGATACATTGAAAAATCTAAGCTAAGACTGCCTCTTAAAATCTAGTTAACTACATATATCTGTTATATTGAGAACGGACATTTTAAACTTTCAAATCTAATACACAATACGATGCATTTCTAATACACTATTTTATCAAAAAATATGTTCTTCAACATGAGGCCGGTGCCTTTAAAATATAATAAATTTTCTCATCACAATATTATAACGAATATATAATTATTCTCATTCAACTGGACACAAAAATAAGCATTAAACATCTCCATAATCAATACAAAATATAACTCTAACAATCGAATTCCAGACTTAACAAATGCAATACGTCACCTACACATTTATATTTCATAAATACTACCAAAACGGTAGAAACTTCAACATGGCAACATTGAAACGTGAAATAAACTTTTCATAACTTAATAATGATAAAAATACTATTCTATACGTAACGTTGTTTTATATTCTTGATCAAAACGTAATCACTGAGTACACAAACATTAGTTTTTTTATGGCATTTTCCATTTTGGCGGGAAACGCGAAAATGTGACGTTTAGTCTATGGCACTGATTCTTCCTCTGAGCCGTCGTCCGAATCGTACACGGGGGCGCCATTTTTCATTTGTATCACGGATTTTTTCCTGTGCCTCTGCTCTTTCTGCTCTATGTTTCTATAAGGTAAAATTACATATTAG
>NC_052128.1:1318768-1341958 GCF_012273895.1 Zerene cesonia | reverse complement strand
TCATTTGTATCACGGATTTTTTCCTGTGCCTCTGCTCTTTCTGCTCTATGTTTCTATAAGGTAAAATTACATATTAGACTTGTAATGTATGCACAAAATCCTCTATGAGACGAGGTGTACGCTTTCATAACAAACTAGCTGCACGCCCTGGCTTCGCCCGGGCTGTCATTCATCTCAATTGAAATAATATAAATTATCCTTAATTATCTTTTAAGTTAGATGAATCATGGTGTACAAATTTAATTAAAATCGGTTGAGTAATTTAGGATTCCAGCGGGGATAAACAAAGTGAAACCTAGTATAAATATATTATGATTTAATTTTTAGTTTTATAGCATTGAAATGCTTTATAAATGAGAAATTTTGAAAGAATAGAAAAAAATTGATCACGAGGCAGGATTCGAACCTACAAACCGTACAAAGGCCGCGTTCCATCGATACAATATTGTAATCATTGAAATAATGTTTCGTATTGGTTGTGATGGTTCTTAATCATCTCAATAGATGGCGTGGGGTGCGCCTTAGGCACATGAAACCGAAAGAGTAGAAGAAATTCGATTACTGTGGCAGGATCACGGGTGGCCGAGAGGCTAGGCGTTGCTACGGTTAGGCAAGATACGCAGGTTCGAATCCTGCCTCGTGATCGAATTTTTTTCTATTCTTTCAAAATTTCTCATATATTATGATTTCCAAATTATTACATAAAATGTTAATTTTTTTGCCTTATCTACTATATAAAAATAAGTCGGGTTTTCCTTCCTGACGCTATAACTCCAGAACGCACGAACCGATTTCCACGGTTTTGCATTCGTTGGAAAGGTCTCGGGCACCGTGAGGTTTATAGCATAGAAAATTCAGGAAAAAATTCTGCAGAAAAGCGGGAAAGTCATTTTTCACATACAACCATCTGGTGGCGAAACGGAGTTCGCCGGGTTTGCTAGTTATGTATATACATTTTTTCTACCTTGCACTTATAAGTGGGTGAAGCGCATTCTTGAGACTAGCAAAGATAAACGGATGAGCTCGTTCCTGTTCATCCAGCAGCGCCTGAGCAGCCACCAGCGGGTCCACCTCCTGATCCACCTGCTCCTCCTGCTCTAGATCGAGGTCTTCGCGCCCGCAGGGCTCTGATACCGAACGGGTTAGGGTTTTGCTGGAAATATAGGTTTTGATCAATATCAGTATAGAATATAGTATTTGGATCAATGGCTTCTTTTTTTTATTAAAGACATATGAAAAATGTGATTGAATTTATTCAACCTTTATAGCAGTAAATGTTGTGATCTTTTAATGTAGTAGATACAAAATTACTGTGGAAGACACATTCTTCTAATTTGCAAAGGATCACGGATTATTTAATTTTGTTTATTTATTTAATTATTTATTAGTTGGTCTCGTGAAACTAAGAGTTCCGTACAAATAAGCTAAAAATGTATCACCCATCCAATATATGACCGAGCCAACCCTTGCTTAATCTCGACTTTATTTAATGTTACAACGCTTACAAGAAATGCGTCATATCTCTCGTCGAAAATACGTACTACCTACTATTACGTTTAGTGAGATACAAGCCTTGTGACACACATACAGACAGACAGAAGAACATACAGTACCGTACGTTACAGAATGAACGACGGTACGGACGGACGGAAGCGAAATTTAATAATAGCGGGTAATGGCGAGATCTTATTACGGTTCTTAATAATCAAATTAAATGAATATTAATATAAACTCACCCAGTGTTCTCGTCGCTCTCCTCAACGTCTCGCTTGGTAAAGTCGGGCAGAGCTCGCGCGCAGCAGAACGCGTCCAGCCAGTGCGAGCGCACGTAGATGAATGGCCGAATCACGCGCATCTCTTGGTCTCTGCGCGTTAATGTTGCGATTAGGTGCGGGTATTTTGAGATTTGTGTTATTCTTACAAAATGTAATAAGAAGGAGACACCAATAACCAACACATTAGAAAATACAAGATTCTACATTATAGTATAGTTATATGCAACTTGTGGTTTAATATTTTTAGACGAGTTATTGTCATATAGCTGTCACTGTTATTGTGGAAGTCGAACATGCTTCGAAGTCGAGACCAGGCGAGCGTGCAGGAAATAAATAGATTTTTCTGCGCATGTGTAACATCACCACTGCTCAAAACGGTGAAGGAAAACATCGTGAGGTATCGGCATGTCTAAGAACCAGGATATGTGACATCTGTTAACCCGCACTTGGCCAGCGTGGGGGATTATGGCCTAAACATATACGGGCTGATGGTGAATCTTAAGCAACCCTCCCCTCCCCCCTTTTGATTTGTAACAGTATTCGAAGCGACTGACCGCAGGCGATAGTGCGCCTTGAGCGTCTTGAGCGTCCCCGCGTACATGGCGGCGGCGAGGAAGGCGCTGGCGGCGCGGTCGAAGTGCTGCGCCAGCGCCGCCACGCCGTAGCCGCGCGCCGCGCCCGCGCGCAGCGCGCGCCGCCGCACGCCGCCGCGCGCCCACCGGTGCAGCGCGCGCCCGCCCCCCCCCGCGCCCGCCGCTACGCAATTACGTTATATTTTTTAGTTCTTTATATATATTACTTATTTTTTTAATTTAGTTTTATTTTTATAGCATGAATGAAAATAAAAACTTTTTAATGAATATAGCCGAAAAACTAGGCGTTTCTACGATTTCGAGTCCCGCCTCGTGATAATTTTTTTTTGGATTCCTTAAAAATCTCTAGTTCAAAAAGGCTAAAAATTATTTCTTAGTAGATGCGCATGCACATTACGTTGTATTTTTTTAATATTTAATTAATAGTATAAACAATTTTTTGATATTCGGAAAATGCTAAAAAATACCACTTGGTACGTGTGCATGCATATGTACCATTCAACTCATGTCTGTCTATTAAGTTATTGATAACTGAGGTGTAATATATGACTTGCATCTACATATATGATCTAGTTGTTCACCCCGGCTTCAAACGGGGAGACTAATATTTAGTAAGTTTAATTTTTTTTTTTTTACTAATATATATACTAATATTGAAAACAAAACGGAAACAAACACAACAAACCATAAAACATTAAGATCCCTTTCACCTTTCTTGAGTTATAAGTGGTGTAACTAACATAAATTTTTTATACAAGTTTTATCCGGTAAGTTTTTACAATGAAAAATAGCTGGTTTAAAACTCTTCAAACAAAACAACTCTTTAAATTCCCTTGAAAATCAATTATCGTCTTACCACAGATAACATAATACAATACTATCTTATTAACCAACTAGCTGCGCCTCGCGGTCTCACCCGCGTAAGTCCGTATCCCGTAGGAATATCGGGATAAAAAGTTGCCTATATGTCATTCCAGTTGTCCAGCTGTCTACGTACAAAATTTCATTGCAATCGGTTTTGTAGTTTTTACGTGAAAGAGCAACAAACACACACACATCCTTACAAACTTTCGCATATTGTGTATTTGATCAACTTACGTTCATTATCCTCCTCTTCAATTTTATCCTCGTAGATGAATTTAACACCCAGGGTCCTGCAGTAGGCCATCAGGTGTAGAGGATCCACTTCTGACTGCGACTCGTGGACGTATATTGCACCTGGAGACATTTGTAATTATTTTTAAGACTTGAAATTGAAAATATTATATAAAATCTATGGAAAACGTGGGAAGTAGTGCATTTGGATAAAAATAATCGATGATAATGAAAAATGCCTTAAGATTTAGTCGTTTTATAATAAAACTAAATTGTGCTAAGTAATTTATTTTAAACTCCAACTGAGTTAAATACATTGCCTGCAGTTGGGTCATTATTTATTTATTTACAATTTTTTACCAGATTAAAGAACTTATTTTCTATAATATAAAAGCATATGATAAAAATAATGCTCCTTACAAAATTCGAAAAGCAGATGTCACATCAAGCGTGATATATAAACCTATACTGCATATCATAAACTAGCGGTCCGCCACAGCTTCGCACTTGGTATATATATAGCCTAAAACCTTCCTCAATAAATGGGCTTTTTAAAACTGAAAGAATTTTTCAAAGCGGACCAGTAGTTCCTGAAATTAGCGCATTCAAACAAACAATCTCTTCGGCTTTATAATATTAGTATATTTTCTGGGTATCTTAGTGTTTTTTATTTAAGCTGGACCCGAACATTGAAAAATCAAATTATTACTAATTTCTCATTACTTCGAACTTACTAGACCCAAATAAAAACATAATTCCTTTTTTTTCGTTTTTGCACATCAAATTTAATGATTTTTTTTTATTAAAACCAAAATTCTTACCAATACTAAAATGTATGCCCTTAGACCTGGCGTAAAACTGATACTGGTGCATGGTGTGCAACAGGGCCAGTGAGTCGCGACGTCCGGACAGACAGACTAACACCTTGTCGCCGGGACGTATCATATTGTACTCGTGAATAGCCTGGAAAAAATGTAATAGACAGGTATTAAGCCTTATGCCCCATCAATTATATTAAAAATATATTTACACTACAAACATGTTTTTGTTTTATATTAAAACTAGCTGCGCCCCGCGGTTTCACCCGCGTAAGTCCGTATCCCGTAGGAATATCGGGATAAAAAATAGATGTTGGCCGATTCTCAGACCTACCCAATATGCTTACCAAATTTCAGAGGAATCGGTCAAGCCGTTTCGGAGGAGTATGGCAACGAAAACTGTGACACGAGAATTTTATATATTAGAAAAGACAAGAAAAAACCTTTTCCGTAAGATAGGTTATGTAATTATTTTCCAGAACTTATCCCTCATTAATAGTGACTATCGATTGTTGTTATAATATAGACTTATTTTCAAAACTCGTTTCACCGTTTCTTGATATTGCTCAGTTTCGGAATTCGTCTACCAAGGCTAGATGAAAAATCTACTACCATGTACATATGAGAAACCTCCCTGTACATATGAAAACAACCACTCCGTACTTATGAAAAATCCATACTAAAAACATACATCTTGTATATAAAAGAAGTCCACTTGTATCCAACTCACCTCGACGGTGGCCTTCCACACGGCGCGCGGCGGGCAGTGCCAGCGCGCGTCGTCGTCGCACGTGAAGTCGCTGAGCGACGCGTCGCTGCACGCGCTGCTGTCCGAGCGCTCCTCGCCGCCCCACCCCGTCGCCGAGCCGCTGCTGTCCGTACGGAAATACAACTCAATAAACGGCTACTTGTAATCACGCTCAAAACTTCGAACGGAACACCCCTAGCTACTCACAGTCGCACTCAAAGATTCGAACGAAACACCCTCAACTACTCACAGTCACGCTCAAAAATTCGAAAGAAACCTCCCCAACTACTCAAAATCATGTTCAAAATTCGAACGCTTCTCGGCGCGCCATAATGGGCCTAATAGAGTTTATTAATGAGCGCATATATAGACTTTGAACATTATTGCGACGGAATAAGGCTTTAATTTGAATGAACGTTTTGTACAACGCGGACATTATTTGAAGCAGGTTATTAATGAACGATTATGCGTCCAGTTGTTTATGGTATAAAAATATTATAGACTAAACTTAAGACCTAAAACTTATTATTATTGTTCACAATTACATAACATTAGCGTGTCGGTGACGCATACTTGTATAATTTTCCACTTACAAAAAATATGGTGTAACGTAAAAGGATAAATCTTTTCCTATACATTGGCTAGAGTTTTTTTCTCCTAAATACCCATCACTACTGACACGCCACCCACCTCCTGTCGCAGTAGTGCTCCTCCCGCGAGGTCCGCAGCTGGTCGGTCCCATAGCCGCTGGAGCGGGAGCTGCGCTCCGAGCAGCTGGACGACGCGCACGATGACCTGCTGGAGCGCTTCGACTCCACCGTCGCTGTGCTTCTGGAATGTTCCCTCACATTTTACAATACAAACCCCAATGTCTATACGCTAATCTCGGGGACTACTGGCCGATTTGAAAAAATCTCATTGTTAGATAGTCCGTTTATTGAGGAAGACTATAGGCTATATATGTAACACGGGTGAAGCCGGGGCGGACCGCTAGTCGATGATCAAAGTTGAACAATGGCATAAAGTCATTGCATAGGTTCTTCTGGTTTCAATTATGTTTTTCCCAGGATGATAAAATACTAATAAATTAAACGTTCCTGGTACTTTCATATACGAAACACTCATATCATATTTTAAGCCTAAAATACCTTAACAATATAATTCAGACTGTTACTTTAGCTCTTCATTATTTAAACAATCAATCAAGGTCTACTAGACTATTTGTAAAAGATCCTAAGCACCATGGGCACCATAGTGTGTATGATAGTGTAAGGTGTAAAGCACCATAGTGTAAAGTGTATAGCGTTACAGTTATATTTACCGGTTCTGTTTCTCGTCGTCGGGCATTTGAAAGGCGACTCTTCCAGAATCATCTGTGTAACTCTTCTGCGGCCCGGAGCACACGGGCACACCCTCTATTATATCTGGCACTTCATTCTTTTCCGACTTTGGACACATGCGGAGTCTCCCTTGTAGTTTCTTTAATTTGTTCGTAGTTGGATCTGATGATGTACGCCATTTTACTGGAATTTTTTTATGATTCACCCTATTATCGTCTACAATTTAAATCAATGAATGATGACTCTTTGGGGCTTATAAAGAAATTGTACATTGAACTGCAACTGAGTGGTAAGTTTAAAATCTCAATAAAATACTCCAAGAATGTCTTTTAAGTAAATAAATGAATGAAATAGCATTTGTAATATTCAGTAATAACTATCCAAATACTAATATTTGCATTCATGGTGCATTTCAATAGGAAAAACAGATTCACGGAAACACGATACAAATACATTATGTAACAATAATATTATTAGCATATACATAATATCCAGACAGGCCTGAATATATCTAGTTACGTATAGTCGAGTTCCAGATTAAATCATCAATAAAATAAATCATTTTTTAATTTCCATGCTCTTCATATCATCCTTGTCATTTACAATAATTGCTGAATGATTCACGAGCCTTTTTATGACGTTCGACTGGGACAGTATTCATTTTATTTTCAGTACATAGCTTCATTAAATAGCTTTAAATACATTTGCAGATTATTTTATTGTAAAAGTAAAATTCAAATGGAAACTTACCAAAATCTAAATATGAATCGGAATCAGTGAATGTCATGTTAATGCCACTATCTTGCGAACTCACAGAGGGATTTTGGCACCAATTTTTCTTAATGCAACAGTGTCTGCATACAGTATCAACGCAATTTGTCTCATCGTCCGATAACTTATTTGAGCTCGACGATTTTGGAAGGTTCGGGGAATTCCGGGAAGTAGTCACAACTTGTATTATCGTATCCGGGGTTGATGTTTCACTGGAATTGAACGAAATACTGTTCGGACCAGAGGCTTCATGAGAAGGAGTACAATTTGCAGATTTTGGTGGTGATGTCGGCGAACGTTTACAAATTTTGTCATCTTCATCATATTGCGAAGGAAATACGGGACTTGTTGGACATTTTCTTAAAAACTGCGTTGGGTGGGTCTTCTTAAGATCCAAACCCAATTCAGGACCAGAACCGATCCTTTGTCTTCCTGGTTTAGATGGGGAATTTCTTCTCAAACAAACACCTGAATAATCTGGTGAAATCATCTCGTCAACTTGATTCACAACTTCGCGAATTTCGTGCTTCACTTCTGACGCCATTTCCTTCGACATGCCCATTAAATATTCCGCAACATCTATGACCGACACGGAGTTCTTATCGCTCTGACTAGATATAGAGGTCATACTAGCATTTGCCTGTTCAAGGATATCCGAGTTTTCTAGGATATCATCGACTTTTGAGATCACCCCACGTATTTCAGATTTAATCTCAGTTGCAATTTCCTTGGTCATTTCTTTAACGTAAGTATGCAGATCTTCTGATGTTTGTGAAGTAATGGATGCAGTCGGCGACGTCCGACCGACCTGGCTACAATCAGATATCGAAGTGCTACTTTGTGTACTGTAGGGATACTTTGAATTCGATGAGATCATGTTATCTTCCAATGACTGTAGATCGGTCTGACTGCCACAATTACAAAAACTATTCGACTGTTCCGTGTTACTTGGACTCATCTCTTTCAATCCGAGATTCAACTTTGTCTGTGAGCTCAGAGCTACGGGCGGACTATCCGATCCCAGGCTGTAGCATCTAGATCTGACTAATGTAGGCCTCGAACTCTGCGGTATCAATCGTAACGGTGAAACCGATTCGCCAACAGCAAACTGTACTGGCTGATGGGTAACGGTTACGGCTTCTTCTTTTGTACTTTCTCTCAAACTTGATTCCCTTGAGAAGAACTTTTGTTTTTGCTTCAATCTGAATATTTGACAATCATCGATGGCCGATAGACTGAAGTGTCTAGGAGATGACCCCAGTATCGGTGATGAAGTGTTGGAACATCTTGATATATTATTAAGACTCTTTCTCGCCCCCGTGTATCCGGACGGATCGAATGGCACAATATGTTTTACATTTGCTGATCGACCGAGGAGTAGCTCATGTGCCTCTTTGGGTAACATAAACCACCTCAAGTAATCGATCTTTGGATTGAAATTGACTTCTGGTTCTATAGCAGGGCATTTCATTGCCAGCTTCCTAGCTCTACTGAATAAATTGCGCGCGGTCTGCAGGCATTCTGTATATGTTTGAGGGAATATTCCAGGTCCTATAACAGAATAATGAATATGTTACAGACGAATTCACTCTATTCATTCAAATTGACAAGAATATTTATTACCTGAAACACGTCTCTCGTGTGCTGTTATTTTGCCGTCATTGAATCTCAAAGAATACAATGACTTCTTGTCTCTTAACACTGAGCAAGTATGATGTCTCCATTGGCCAGTTTCCGCATTAACTGCATATTGAGGCAAAATTTTCCAACCTTCGGTAGCTACCATTTTTAGGGCTTCCAATACGAATGCTAATTCGTGTTCGGACATAAAGAATGGAAGAGAAATTCTGCAAAAACCAGGCCTGAGAGGCTCGTTATGTATTGGTACTTCAGGCGACTTGACTACACTCAGCTTTCGTACCCTTGCGATTTCTTTTTGTCTGAAACAAGCAATTCAATTGAGTGTTTACGTTATTTAAAAAAATTCGTTATTTACTGATTATGACTTAAGATAAGAATAAATAAGAGAAAATGCTTACGCTTCAACATCTAATAATTTCTCATATTCCTTTAGCAATTGTTCATCTATCCCTAAGATGTCAGAACCATATGACAAATTGCTATTCAGTCCTCCTCTTGCTTGTATTCCAAAAACATCATTCAGAACTGCACACACGAAATTATGATGCAGGAAAGTACCCCTTGGATGCTTCACCATAAGGGAGAATATTGGCAATCGCCTCACAGTTGGCATTTCACTTCCCAGCAATATTAATTCTGGAATATTCCTGATGTGAGAAAGAACTTGTCTGGAACAAATAAAATCAATATAGTTAGTTCAGTTTTGACAGAATTGAAGACATAAAATAAACAAAATTGAGGATTCGGAAACGTTTGCCAATTGCACTATTTCTATACCTCCTCTTGCCAACACAGTTACGTCTTTTTCCCTCGATCTTAATCTAGTCTGAGAGTTACCACAACAAATTTTATTATCTGTAAGGGTTATGTTTAACTTATAAATTCCTTAGTCTCGAATTGTGTATTGTGTTTAGTTAGCCTAACAATACAATTACGTTTGCATAATACCTTATAGCCCTTTTGTATAAATATGACAATTTTACAAGTTTTAATCCTTAAAATAAACAAAACGATCCACTTAAAGATGTTATAAAGTCAAGGACGCCCAAAAGTTAAAGCACATTGTTTTCACAATACATTTATTTTGAGTGTTACGTGGGAGATGTTGAATAATTCATTATTTGTTATATTTAAACGCGGCGCCGCATGGTAGAATATTGCGGCGTCGTTTGTATGGTAATTTATTTAAATTGATTATTTTATGACAATTTTATGGAGCTGCCTACGGTGCGACTATACAAGGGAAATAATTAATAGTGATTGAAGTAGTCAGTGCCATTGTTTGAGTGTCTTGATGGTGTCTAGTAAGGCAGACGAAAATAAATAAAAAAAACTTCAAATATTTGTTACAAAATTTCTTAATAAGTACAATTCGAGTTAAGATAATAAAATGAGACTTTTTTTAGTATCATGTGTATCTCTCCATGTAACTCGGTTTTTTAGCTATATATTTATAAATATTTTAGCTATATATTATAGCTTATGTTTATAAATAAAAAGACAATTATTTTTTATCTTTATACCGAATTTCTAAAAATGTTTGTACATTTTGCATAATTTTATATTTATGTAGTCCATACCTTTAACTCCCACGCTACGAATAACCACGCATCTTAGCAAAACTTAAAACAACCAATATTCAACAAAAACCAAATTAAGACATTAGAAAATTGTCTGAATTTCAACAACAGAAGGGAATTAGATAAGAGTTATCTTTAATGTTAAACTAGGCGAATAATTTGAGATACAAGCGAGTACCCACTGGCATTTCGCCAACTCGTTCAAAGGTTTACCGAGACTTTGAACTAATTTAATTAAAGTTAAATCAAGAATACCATGTTTATTGCTGATAATTTGTTTTGCCTATAATAATACTTATTTAACATCACCATACAACAATCTAAACAATACACTAACTAATTTAATTAATTGATATTTGTATTGAAATATAGATTTTAATCCTGTATAAGGAAGGTATTATTAACTGAACTGTCATATAAACCGGTAACAATAAAAGTTATTTATGATATTTTCCATATAAGCAACCATATTTAATAACTAAACGATCGTCATATACAAGGATTGTTTTTCCTAATAAAGCAGAACGACTAACCAATTGTATTGCGAATTGTCTATAAAACCCATATAATAAATCAATTTCGTTTAAGGCGGTAATATCTTATCAATACCGGCTTCCTTCTCTCTACGTCAAGTCTTGACTAGATCGATGATAATTGTTTGTCACATATGAATCCAGAGAAACGCAATCGTTTCGTACATCAAATTAGTGATACAATATGCACTACATTGTCATCTTAATTTCATTGTTTAGTCGCCCGCCCTGACTCACCCCGGGTTTAATTTTACTCGACCATTTTTTACACAAATCTTGTCATGACAAGATTACTACATGCAGTAAGGAACACAAAAAACTAATAAACAACACGTGAAAACGGGAGATTTTCGCCCACTTATATTTGAGTAATGTTGTTCAGTACAATATGTCTTTCTAAAACAATTTTACACTGACTTTCATATGACCGTCGTATGTTACAAACTGATATATTTTTATTAAAAGCTCAATTAAAAGAGAAGCCGTTCTGTATAATGACATATTTGGTGTATTAAATTACATCAATATCCTTTGCTTTCAGCTGCAACCGAACCCTGAACATTTTTTCTTCGCCATACATTACGCTATATATATTTAAAAGCAATCATTCATGACCACATCAGCACAGAATAAATATATATACTGTGACATCAGTCTATATGTTTTGGTGAAACTCAATAGCTTTCACGTGTTCGTATGATCGATTGCCTTCTAATTACAGTTTTGGTCATGCTATCATATTGCCTGATATTTATTTAGTGTATATGTGAAAAAATAGCAATCATTTATGATTTGTATACGCTGAGCAGATTTTCTAGAGTTGCGAGTTAGGCATCTGAATTAAACTAGTATATTTATCTTTGTGCAAAAATAACGTGTTTCTGTTGCTCCATTGAAAGAAAGATGAACAACACTGCACAAAAGTGTTTTTTAATTTTAACGACTTAAAAAAACTGTCTTTTGTGTGTTTGTTAACTCATAACTTTTTACTGATTGTTAATTTTATATTTATATTTTTTAAATTTATAATTTATAACAATTACAATTTAGTTTATATAAACAATTTAGTTTTATAAACAATTACATATACATATTTTTAAAGTTTACGATATATAACTTTTGATGTTTGTTTATTATTTGAAAGCTAGCGCCTCCCATATCATCTCGTTTATATTTGTTCTAGTTCTGACAATTTGAAGCAGTTTTAGTTTTTTGTAAAAATAATTATGTATTATATTATTATAAAAATATTCTTAAATATAGACGTTGTAAGAATGTATATAAGGATATATGTATATATAAAATACAAGAAACGTAATGATAATTAAAATTTTCAGAGTATTTATCACGCTTTGTAATTATTAATAAACTTGAGTAATATCAAACAAAACACGTGTAAGATAATAATTTTTATGAAAGTTTTTTTTCTCACAATCAATTCTGTTATTCATATCAACACAAATATATATCCATCATGCTTGAATTGAGTTTAAAAGAATATTCTCAAAGACATAAAACTTTACGCCAGCACATTTCTATCGTCCTACATGCGGATGCAAATAAAATCGCGAATCAGAATAACAAAGAATTACATTATCCTAATAAAATAGACACAAAGGCACGCTAATGAAACAATGTTAGACCAAAATAAATGTGCTGAGACAATTTATACCTCTGTCAAAGTTACACGGACGAAACTCTGACCCATTTCGCTGAATGTACCTAAATCATTTGTTACTACTGGAAACGTTTCATTGTGCCGAGGGAGCAACTAGCTTCAGATTGTATATACAACGTCGAATTATAAAGATAATATTACCAACTAGCTACGCGGTTTCACCCGCGTAAGTCCGTATCCCGTAGGAATATCGGGATAAAAAGTTGCCTATATGTTATTCCAGTTGTCCAGCAGTCTACGTACCAAATTTCACTGCAATCGGTTCAGTAGTTTTTGCGTGATAGAGTAACAAACACACACATCCTTACCAACTTCCGCATTTATAATATTAGTAGGATAGGATAGGACTAGTAGGATAGTAGGATTAAGATGAACTAAGCAAATATTGTACTACGAAACTAGAAAAGGAAAACACGTATCCGTTGTATTGTTACATATTTATTATTGCATTAATACCTAGATTCTTATTTAATATTACATAATTTAGCTTTTGAGTAACAGTTACTAACGATAGCGGTAATTGGGACGTCAAAAAAACATAACGTTTTACTAATCAAGAACTGGGACATAAAAACTGCTAATTCGCGTTAATCGTCACACAGATCTGAAACATATTTATTACCGCCTAGTATCATCAAATTCACACATCAAAATAACATCTTACGGCCGTCACCAAGGACGCAACCCGGTCGTAAATCCAGAAATTACATCAAAAGATTCGCTCGTACCCCTTAGCAACTGTATTTAGGGCACAAATATATTTTTTCGTGTATTGTTAATGAGTTTAATAACCTGGCGGAAATGGAGCAGGGAACTGTTTGATGGTTTTAGATTTATGTCACCGAATCTATTACACAATGTTTTATTTTGGTTGTTTTTTTGTTCTGCCGTTTCATTTGTAAACTATTGTTTCTTTGTAACTTTAAGGATTTCTGAATTCCTACGCTACAATTACAATTATTATATACTAGCTGCGCCCCGCGGTTTCACCCGCGTAAGTCCGTATCCCGTACGAATATCGAGATAAAAAGTTGACTGTATGTTATTCCAGTTGTCCAGCTGTCTACGTACCAAATTTCATTGCAATCGGTTAAGCAGTTTTTGCGTGAAAGAGCAACAAACACATTAACATCCTTATAAACTTTCGCACTTATAATATTAGTAGGATAGGAAAAAGTAGCCTATGTGCTAATCCAGAGTATATTCTATCTCTGTACCAAGTTTCAGACGGATACACTAAGCTATTTTCGCGTGAAAGAGTAACAAACATCCATACTTACAAACTATCGCGTTTATAATATAAGTAGAATATTACGGCGTTAACAAATGTTTTTACGATGGATACCTACACCTACCAGATGGATGCAATTCTCCAGAACTGATAAAAAACAAAATGTTTTATTTACAATAAATTACATTGATAGCTAGACCTCTATTATATTTTTATAAACAACTCTGCGTGCGTTCAATTTTACAAAAAAAAAACAACGTATAAACTCGATGCAACGTTTCATAATTAAATAATCCATGTATAAACTAATTAAAATTGAGTATTGTTTTCAAACAAAGGATTACTGATAACGGTAAACAACAATGCCCTTGTCAATACGCAGATATGCGAACAATCGAATGAAACGGTTACATTTATATGCTTATACTTTTCATATAACAAATGTGTACACAATATAATTGTAAATTGTTGAGAATTTTCGAGAAAGACTCTTCGTCAGGGCGTCCCTTATATACAACATGATATAATTTATGTTATACAGGCTTTTGTCCTGCGTTAAATTCGGAGTAGCTTAATAGATGTTATTATATTTATATAGAAGCCTTCCTCCTGAATTATCTTTCTATTAAAAAACCACCATTAAAATCCGTTGCGTAGTTTTAAAGATTTATGCATACACAAAGACAGACAGAGAAAGCGACTTTGTTTTATACTATGTATTGACTACTTAATATGCATAAATAGGTCGTTTTTTTATGATGACGATATTATCAACATTAACCTTTCAGATTAACAGATAGAATAACGGTGTATACATTATCAAGTATATGTCTCCGTCAACATATATTTTGTTCTGACTGCGTGAACTCAGGGACTCTATAAGCTAAAAAATCCACCAAGCTCCGCAACGGCGAGCTGATAGAACTCTAATTATTTCTAACAACAGTCTAACATGAAGCAGACCTAATGACCCATATAAGCACCAAAATTGTGCCAGCTATATTCGTAAACACTAATTGATCACGCAATGTCACCGTTACGTTGAATCTATTCATAGAATTCCAGACTATTCTAGACTATTCTGGAATCCCAGTGACCCATTTAAACTCCATGCATTGTACATTTCAAACGACAAAACATTTTCCGTTTGATTTTGGCTCGCGTTTAACTAAACTATTGGCAGTAACAATGCCAGCCCATAACGTGTTTTATTAATATACGAGTACATTTCAAATACATAAAGAAATAACACATATACGCGAAGGAATAGCGAAAACAAAGACGAGTTATAAATTATATTAGTGTTACCCAGCAAATTACTAAGTCAATACTTATACATTTGACTTATTTTTTAAACATACAACAAACACTATCTCATACTTGTATAAAAAACATGTTTTGTGACAATATTTGCTTTCAGCTTTTGTACTAAATTAAGCAATATTCAAGTAATATTAGTTACTTAGTACATCAAGTTTAGCTTAACTGATACACCTACGTACAGAATTACTTATTTATAACTTGAAATAAGGATAAGATAAGATAATTTCGGATTTCACATGAAACATTTTTTTACATCAAGCCCACGCTGAACTTATTAATACAAAGTCTTTTCGAAATCTCTATGGATACAGAAAATTTGATATGATACGGAATGTTGGGAATGAAGCAAGATAAAAACTATACCTGAGTAATATTTATAATGCAGATATTAGTTACATGTAATCAGTTATAACTTTGTTTCTCTTTTACGGTTATGATATTTTCGATTATTTTTTTATTTTTTTTTTATGTTACAGCCGGCAATGGAACTGGTGGGACGCCTGATGGCAAGCCACCGCCCATGAACATTTAGAGAGGCATAAGGTCCATTGCAGTCCTTACGCCTCTACAAATGGATTGCCGACATTTAATTGGGAAGGGAAAATTATTCTATTAAATATTCTAGCAAGTCTTAACTGTCAATAAATGTATAACAAATGATCATTCATCTCATTTTTTAAACAAAATTTTCAAGAAATGCTTTTTTCCGCTTTCAGTTAAGTACTGGCGCCAATAAGATAATTGGTAACCCTGACGATTTCCAGGACTTTAATAGGTCGGAAGTCGATCTAATAGCTTCTGGAAGCTGGGAATTTCTCAGCGCTTAATGTAAAGTTCCTTTACTTCCGCGTGTAACTGCAATTTCCGTTACGGCTTATTAGAATTGTATTATTATTGTTCCTTTTTGGAGATATTGCTTAAAAGGGATGTCTTTTATATTCGCTGACCAGTATCTAATAGGTGGAATCCAGTTTATTATAAAACTTAATATAAACAATTACCTACTAAGACAATCATAAATTTACACGTAGAGTTACGATAAATTGAATAACAAATGTCCCACTAACACATTTTCATCAACAAGTATTTGCTAAGTTAAGATTAAACAGCTATTTAAGGCATGATTGCAGATTAAATAGATTAACATAACAGCCTTGGCGAATGAGTTTCACACGTAGAAAATCGTCTAACCATATCGTAGTTCAGTAAGAACGCACGCACAAATAAAATGTTCACTTAGCAATGGCGCCTACTCATCAGTAAATATTAATAAGTTTTACGGTTGCGTATTATGGCTAGACGTAAATGATGCATGACATGCACGCATGAAGGTTAAATATATTGACATGTAACGAATCACTGCGCCCAGGGAAATCAAGTGCTATACGAGCCCACGTCTTAAAACTTGCGAAACTAATAATTCTGGAGATGGAATATCCTCCTCGAGTATCATTTTTAATACCTTATATAGACACTAGCTGTGACCCGCGGTTGAAACCGCGTAAGTCCGTATCCCGTAGGAATATCGGTATAAAAAGTGCCTGTGTTATTTAAGTTGTCCAGCTATCTACGAAGCGAATAGTATTATTATTCACCAATAGATGTCAGGAAAAAAAACACGAATAAAACACGAATATGACATTATTTCAGTTGTCCAGCTGTCTACGAAGCAAAATAGTATTACTATTCACCAATAGATGTCAGGGAAAAAAAACACGAATAAAACACGAATATGACATTTTCTAAAAAAAATTCCTAGCTAGATCGATTTATCGCCCTCGAAAACCCCTATATACTAAATTTCATGAAAATCGTTGGAGCCGATTCCGAGATCCCAATTATATATATATATATATATATATATATATATATATATATATACAAGAATTGCTCGTTTAAAGGTATAAGATTGGGAAAGTTCTGATAGCTGGAGCATTTTATAATGAACATATAGCAAAAAAAAGATGTCTTACGCAATTTTTATTGACCATGTCAATGACAAACTGAAAGTAAGGCCGTAGTTTATAAAAATTTTTGTAAATCCATATCGATTATCAACGTTGAATTTATTTTTCAGTTTTTTTTTCATATAAATTTAGGTCAATATAGCTTCAAGTAGGACGTTCTAAGATTGGCTTTAAACACTACACTTAAGTAAATAATCGGTCAAAATAATTATAATATCGTTGAAGTAAATTTGTATGAAATCACCAATTAAACTCGAACGTAGTGCATACAAAATGAGGTAACCTAGTAACGATTAAAAGACAAATTTAAATACAAATAGTACTAGTTAACGAAATGGTTTCTACGAAAATAGATAAGCGTAAACATTACATTCTGTACCAATAAATTATTAACAGAATTGGGCGCTAGCCACAATTGTTTCCTATTAAAAAAATACATTTTGAATAAAACAAAATAACCCTTTGCATTTTACTACCTAATAAATTTTAAACCTAAAAGATAGACAGGCAAAACAATTATGCCATGTATAAAATATGCAACAGAATATAACATATTTAAAATACACTTTTGAATTATGTTGTTTTCCAGACGAGTTCTGATGACCTTGCTATATTCTGGTACAAGTATACGATTTTCCGTATGATAAATCGGTCGAAATTTCTCTTACACTCGGACCAAATTTAAAATTTCAAATAGCCGACATTTTGTCGGGCAGTGTAAAAATACGTTACGTATTTTTGTTTTATGCAACAAAAATTATGAACATATTTCATAAATAACAAGCTTATTACAGCAAATAATGCAGATGACGTATTTCCAACGTCCCATTTGGCTTTTAATAAAATGTGCTTGTGCCAAATGGCGCTCGTGGACATGATTAAAATCTATTATCTAGTATAGTTCCATCTGCGTGGAAATGTTGTTCAACATAAAAATACATATTCGACAAACTGATTTAATTACACGTAAGAGACTTTTAGATAAACTGCTTTCTAACTGGTATTTCCTAGTACTTATTGTGGTAATATGCTGAAAATAAGTGTTATTTTACCTACACATTTCTTAGAAATTAAAAAATTGTTAACGGATTTTCAAGGCGATTTATTTATTATATTATTAACCCGACGTTTCGAACACTTTACAGCGAGCGTGATCACGGGGAGACTGAGACTGAGTCTCCCCGTAAATGTATAATACTCGCGTAAAATCAAACACAAGAAAATACTACACATTTCTTGTTATTTTTTTAATAAACCATTATATTGTGGCAAATATATTAACAACACTGTTAACTCTAGTATGTTCTATGAAATATCTTCAATATTATTTGCCAAAATCTACTACAGCTGTTAATAATAATGTGTTAATAAATGCTAAAGGTATCTTTGCCAAAATAATAACGTGTCTTGTTAACGCGTTCTATAGTAGAATGCTAGAAGTACGTGTTATATCCATTGTTTACGTCACACGGCTGATTAACTAACGATTTAATTTGTAGGTTAATTGTTTTACTCAAACCCAACAACCTCTACCTATCGCCTTGCGGTGTACCTATGTTAGTATCAACTTTTTTCTCTAAAATTCAGTTATGTGTATTTTTTACTTTATACTTTTTTCGGATATATAAGCTATTTAGTTAAAATAATTCATAAGCAAGTTTTCTTTATTCTTACATTATTATTATAGCTTGTTTACATATTTGTCTTCTTTTACCTACAAGGTGAAAATGGGACAAAATTTAAAATGCACCAATACACATTAATATTACGCATGAGCCATAAATTGATCTCAACATGCAAACATATGTAAACAATCACGTATTCTTAGAGCTAAGTTAAGTTATTTGAGTTACTTTACCTAGTAATATGGTCCTGTCTATCCGCGATCGCCTGCAAGCCGATGGCATCTCGTAATTGCATCACAATCGCAGCCCTCACAGCTTCTGTGCTCCTTATCTCTTCTATCGCCTCTGATAATGTCTAATTAAACAATTTTTATTGGCAACTATATTATATTTTATTTATATGTATTCAAGTATTTTAAAATTTCACGCTTCATAAGAATTTTATTAACTTATAAGGCTAGATTTACAATGGATAGGATTTTTTTTATATATCTGTGCCACGAAATTTTAGCCACGTTCTAAAAGATGTTGTACTTATAGCCTTCCTCAAGAAAGAGACTACCCAACACAAAAATATTATTTCAATTGGAACCACCAGTTCTTGAGATTAACGCGTTCGAACAAAATCTTCAGCTATATATTAAACGTATGTCAGTCATAATGCATAAAGATATATTTGAATTTATATAAATAGCTGGAATCTAGGCTCAAAATAAATTGTCTGAAATTGAGTTAAATATATTATAAACATCTTTTAGTACGTCTTGAACTTTTTTACTAATTTTTTTAAAGAAATACTAATCACTATGAAACTTTACCTCAACATCTCGACAATACAGGGGCGAATCCTTAAACACATCCCTTTTAAAAATGCTAACGTACGGGCCTTGAACGCCTCCCACAAACTTCTCACAGTTGAAGAAAACCGCATCCTTCTTAACCATTCCTTCCTCCACGCCTGGGAATGTGGGATTCATATCCAGAACTGCCGTGGGAGCTACCAGAGTGTAGTCCCAAAACGCCCACGCCCCATACTGGTGAAGAATTAGCGTCGTAGCAACATCATCAGCTAATACTCCAGTTAATTTCGAAGCAGCCGGGAAGAACCCTATCATAAGCTTCCCAGTGTCTGCGGTTGCTTGCAATTTATGCTCCAAGTTGTTCAGGTCGATGAACCCTTCCTTGGTTTCTGGTATCTTGATTATCTGCGAAGATAACACCTATTAGTATTCGATATAGTGCTTACATATTTGCACATCGTCTGTCTTTGTTCCCTTACTATAACGGGTCGAGAGTTCGGTGATTGACAATGAAATTTATTCATGTATTCACACCCTAAATGATTCACTTTTTATTTACATTCAGAATTATGATTTAAACCAAATATTTATTTTTCAACCTTATTATATAACGTGGCTAAAAACGTATTACTACTACTTTGGATTGTATGTTCACACAATGATAACATTCCCAAAGTTATTATTTATACAAAAAAATCATCCATAAAAATAACAAAAAATATTAATCATTCGGTAGGTATACAACAAAAAATTACATTAATTACTGATAAAGTATATAACGACAAGCGAGATGCCTTTTTCGCCTTGTCCTTCACCTCTAAATTATAGAACAAAAAATCACGATGTAACTGATCGAATCACGAATTTAAAAATAGAACCATGTTTCTTTTTTGTGGCCGATCTACATGATAATTTTGGTATGAAAAAAAATTGTGTGCAGCTGCAAAAAGCTTAGACTGGCAAGAAACAAACCTTTGCTACAAGTATTATGCATGTATGGCACATGTAAGGAAAACGCTAGGGAAATAAGCACTCTTGAACGAACTATATTATTTACAAGGTGCTGAAACCGTGTCATAACCAAGACGTATACAAATGAGATTTGCAATTTAACCAGATTGTGTTAACAGTATCATCTCTAATGCACTGAGAGCCTTCACATTTTCGAGCAGCGGTGATTTGCAGATAAATAGAAACGATTTATTTCTCGACTTTACCATAAAAACTGAGGTCCTAACCAATGAGCGACCACTGCTTCAAGCAATATTACGTCGCTATTAATTCTACTACGTAGGTACTAAAGTCTTCGCCAAAATTGAAAGGTCAACAACCGTATAAATAGATTGTATCACTAATACACTATGCAAGCTATTACTCATTTTATAAGGCTTCTTCCAATGGACTTGCTTATGTATTAAATATTAATTTGTCCGCTGTTACATTCTATGTAAGGGAGTGAATGATATCACGAAAGTGTTCAATTACTTGACATTTTAGACGTATAATTTTACTATTTATATTGAATGACAACAATTAGTTAATCTTAAACTAGATCTCCCCGCGATTCCGTTCACACGTGGATTCAAAGCCAATCATTTTTTTCTTTAAATAAATAAATATTGCCGACCACATAGCTACATAACGAAAAAGTTTCATTAAAATCCGTTAAGTAGTTTCTGCGTGAAAGCCGGACAACGCCCGGTTTGTCTGTTTTTGGATTGTGTAACTTAAATTAAGACACCTAGAGGTATTTTGTTAGTTTTTATTCAGTGTACAGACTATAACTCTTCTACAATTTTTTTTATGTATAGAGTAGTTATTTCTATATATCTACGAACAAAACACAAACTACGACAACACACAATTTTAGTTGAATGACCACATTATAACATAAACAAAGACTAAGGCACGCCTAATTGATTGTATACACTATTGGTATATACATACGCTAAATGTTTATAAAAATATTTCAACAACAGCTCCACTGTTTTCATTTTAATTTGTCCTTGTTTCGAACGCGGAAGTACGAATCCAAAATGGCATATATACGACTTTCGTGACCGACCGTCAAAATAATGGTCCACGCCCACGGCCAATGGGTCCCCTAGCGCTCGCTTAGTGGTCATTAACACGCCACTTAAAAACGTGGCTTCGATTTAATAAATTTTACGTTTAAAAATAATCCCTGTACTGAATTATATTTTGAGTCTTAATTTCAAAGTATCCTAAAAAATAAAGCAGAATTTGAGATTTTGGATATTTACTTCACTAATTATATACCTTTTGGAATTTGCGTGCAAGTGGTAAGCATTTATTGAGTTTCGACTTGTATTTAGCACTTATTGAGTTTGACTAAACCTTGATTTTCTTCAAACAGTGTTTTGTAAAGCTACATAATACAAGAGTTATATAATTCTATTTACAAATCTAAAATTAAAAAAGCAATACCAATCTGGAATCACATTTTGCGCAGTTCATACAAAATATTTTCCGTTGAAGCTGTGTTACAGTTCTCAGTAAAGTGGGCAATAAAATCTTATTGCATTTCACGGTTATTATCAAACTATTTCCTAATAGAACACATTCAAGTCAGAATTTTAAATGTTACATAATACCCAATATTGGAGAAGCATAAAGATATTTTTTATTAAAATTTAAACAGTATTGTGTTATATTGCACGTATAAAAACATTGAATTATCATTTGTTTTCGGTTCAATTTGCAATATTTGTATAGTTTCATAAACCACAAAACACGCTTTAATAAAGAAATAAGCTATTTGTCTCACTTAATCTTATAAAAAGTATATGTAAGAAAATTATTTAATCCTATCCTAATCAGTATATAAGATAAACATTTTTTAGTGTTTATTGTCAGCGATCCTTGATAAGTGTACAAAGTTTGAAATAACTCCGTTTAATGTTTCGAGTTATATAGATTTGAGTTGCAGAATCTAATGGACTCGGCTCCACGTTACAAACATACAAACAAATAAACATACAAGCATACAAGTAAAGCTTATAAAAGCGTCTTAATAAGTATCACATTAGATCACTCATATAAGTACCTAGTTTTAAAGTTCCAATAGACCCAGCCACAATGAAATGGATTAGAATAACAGAAGTGAAATGCACCTCTCTCGGGAACGGAATATCGACACAACACTCCAGTGAATACAAAAATCTGCGTCTTACTCATATTATAGTACAGGCTGGCGATCACAGACCGTGCATTATTCAATAACCGAGGCAAATAGCAAATGCACTTATATTGGAAAACTAAAATCATACTCGTGTTGCATGAAAACATTTAAATTGCTGATAAGGCGAAGGAATTTGCCGTATTGACATTGCAATAGTTACGTAATGTTATGGCTGGACGTGACCTACGGTTAACGATAAAGCAAAATTGCGATGGAAAAATTGTTTGTTATTCGATACTGTTAGACGTAAAACATTGGTTTATATTATCAGAAACTTAAATTGATCTTAAAACTAATGGTTAGTGTAGAATCACTATTATGTGAATCTATGAATTCATGTGAATTATGACCACCACAAGAAATTACAAGAGTAAATGTTATTAGAAATAAAGAATAATTATATTTCATCGCTTCATTCTTCAGATATTATTTACCATGTAGTCCCCTTTTTCAATGCTAGCAACTACGCA
>NC_052128.1:1256472-1317768 GCF_012273895.1 Zerene cesonia | reverse complement strand
GTTGTCCAGCTATCTACGTACCAAATTTCATTGCAATCGGTTAAGTAGTTTTTGCGTGAATGAGCAACAAACACACACCCATCCTTACAAACTTTCGCATTTATAATATTAGTAGGAAGTAGGATAGTAGGATTAGTAGGATTAGTAGGATAGGATTTGGACTGATTACGAACGTCTTTGGAACTACATATATCTAATGAGTTGGATAATGAAATTATAAATAACTGATGTGATGATTTCAATAGTAGTGAGTTAGAATTGAAACGAAAGACATCGCTACGTGATATTATTATGTAAAACGTAACTGATGAGTGACTGACTGATCTATTGACAGACAAGCAACTCACAGCCCAAACTAACGGACCGAACTCTTCCCCAAGGGGATAAAATAATGGTCGAAAGATTGTACCATGAAAATAAATTTAAACCACGCCGAAGTTGTTGGCTGACTTAGTTTATTATACAATTTTTTACATAAGTACCTCCATAAAATACAAACAGAGTATATTATAACAAAAATGTTGCATTTTAAGAAAAGCAACCGTAATTTCTAAGATATTTCCGTAAACGAGAATTCTCGTGTTCCACATTCAACGAATTCACAGTACTTAAAGTTTTATATACCAAGACAGTATTTAAAAACATTTCAAACGTTTATCTTACACCGTTTATAGATTTAGGGCAATTTTGCTCATAAAACATTGCGATTCGGCCATTTTTCATCGCGCTGTCACATTTCTAGAACTTTGCGATTTGAAAATGAGAATTATATTTTTCTGCAATTTTGCGACGCGAAGTAGGTTAATAAAGCTAAAAATATTATCAATCTCGAGCAATAAAACAATTTTGAACAAATTTATAGACTGTACAATTAAAAAGCCGATTTTTTTTTCTCTGTACACTGGAATCGCAAGACGACCTTTTACGAATGTATTATCAATTTTAACTTATGTATTGCATTAACATAAAAAACAATAGAAAACAGCTTATTAGACATAAATGACAAGCTGACTCATCACTACATAGTATAAAACAAAGTTGTTTTCTCTGTCCCTATGTCCCTATGTATGCTTAAATCTTTAAAACTACGCAACGGATTTTGGTGGGTTTTTTTAAAGATAGAATGATTCAAGACGAAGGTTTATATGTATAATTACAAATTTAACGCGTGCAAAGCCGCGGGCAAAAGCTAGTCAACGTATAAATTGTGATCTTGACAAAAATTTAAAACCAATACATTGTTTACTTTAATAAATGCTTTTAAGCAATTGCGTATCATCGCTCGGGGTGAATGCCCTCCGACAAAACAGCTGATTGAAGCGCGAATACATTTTTCGTCGATTGACACAAAATTATTGCATATTGGTTAAAAACATTGTTTAGTAATATACATATTTTTGTTATTACTAATGCAATGTATATATACATTATGGTTATCTTTAAAAGGTACATTCATCATCGTATGAGTATTGATGTTTTTGATACTTTTATAATTTCCTAACAAATTAATTTTATTCCTAAATCTACTGTTGACTAGCTGCACCCCGCGATTTCACCCGCGTAAGTCTGAACCCCGTAGGAATATCGGGATAACAATTTGCCTATGTGTTATTCCAGTTGTCCAGCTGTCTACGTACCAAATTTCATTGCAGTCGTTTCTGAAGTTTTGTGCGAAAGAGTAACAAACACACACACACACATCCTTACAAACTTTCGCATTTATAATATCAGTAGGATAGGATAAGATTTACTTATTTACCTCGTTGCGCTAGTACAATAACAGTAATTTTAATATACCTTAAACATTAACATGATTACCCCATTTTTGAAATCGGTTAAAATAACTGAAGCTCAGTGAACGCTAGACACCATTTACCAGGTTACTGGGTAAATCGGGTATTAACTTTGTAAACGCCTTGCTTGCACACGACAAACAATTGTTATTATCATGTAACGCACACACTGATATCGTGACAGTG
Organism: Zerene cesonia; assembly: GCF_012273895.1. Taxonomy (NCBI): domain Eukaryota; kingdom Metazoa; phylum Arthropoda; class Insecta; order Lepidoptera; family Pieridae; genus Zerene; species Zerene cesonia. The sequence continues at coordinate 1,315,789 of NC_052128.1, read as the reverse complement.
TAATTTGAAACGTGATATGCGTATTATAATATAAAAAAGCTAATGAATTGGGAAACTTCGCCGTTTCGGGAGCCGTGTTTAAAAAACAATTTTCAAATTTTAAATTGAGCAAACCTTGAGAATCTGGATTTGTTTCGAAGCGACTAAAGCTATATAGAACTTGACTTAACAAGGACGGTGTGTGAACTATGAACAACCGAAAATTAATCTCTTGAAAAAAAACCTCTGAAGTTTTAATGAAATACCAACATCGACATGGAAATTTGTATCATCCTTACTTACACGTTTTCAAACAATAAGGATGGTTTTAGTGTCACGCTGTCCGCACGCTAACAGTACGTTACACGAGTTACATACGTTTCGGCTGTCAGCAAAGACGGTCAGCGTACCTCTAAAACCAGCCTAAAGTCGAAAAATACCAAATTGTTCCCTACTTAAAATGAAGACACATAAGACTTCGAAATAAACATTAAATTTTGAGCATTTATAAAGCGTTAAAGTTCCTTTATAAACAAACTAATAGTCGATTTATTTACTTTATTGTTTCCTGTCCTTGACAATTCGTACGTTTTCACATTTTTTAAGTGCGAAATTCAAAGTTATCGTCTTAACGACAAGGTTTTTTGCCTTATATTATGTCAACTTCCGTAGATAAAATCTGTGTTTCCGTATTTAAACCAAATTGTTTTATTTGTTATACCATTTACTTATTATACCAGTTATTTTAATTATCACATATTTTGATTTTCCATCAGCTTTTTAATTACCTAGCCACTATTTCATGAGAACTTAAAGGTAGGATTTCATTCTACTTTTACGATTTTAATAAAATGCAGCGGGAATGAGAGTATTTTTGGATATGTGGTTATAACTCAATACCGTTTGATATACAAAAAGGTTTTTATGTAAAACTATGATTCTAAGTTCTCGTTTAATAAACGTTGAATGATTTTGGATCATTTCTTATTTCACAACAACCCTTTGCTACTATTACGTGTTTTATTATGTAAACTCACATTAACCAAGATAATTCTTTGATTAGAATAAAGATAGGTATTAGCTATTATTATCTTTATAATAACACCACTTCAAGAACCCTTAGAGATAAATGATAATTACATATGATTAGATAAATATAACGTTTGTAATATTTTTTCTATTTTATTGTCTGCTATAGGGAAGCGCTCTAGTACGAAGTGTTCAAGATAATATGGGATGGATCATCTGTACTAGTTTACTGTTATATTATCAATGCTAAAAGGTACTCGTTCACTGTCCTCTTGAAGACCACCACATTGTACTCTATGGGGATCGGACGATTACATACGTAATTGGTTGTAATATCTAATTATTTGAAAAGATATAGATAAATAATTAATACATAAGTAATCGTCATAATGAATGACTTCTTCTTGATATTACTACTTTCAAATTATTTGTAAAAGCACAGGTAATTAAAAAATGACTCTTAAAAGACGAAACTTTTAATTAATAAAAATTAATTTTAGACTTATAGTGTATGAGATAAGTCTTAAATATTCATGACCAATATTAAAGACTTATATAATTCAACATACATTATAAATCAAAAGGTTTTCCATGCTCTTGGACAAAACGGAATATAAGTAACGTGAGTGACTATGCAAATAATAAGCATTAAAGTTAATTAAAGTGATCTTAATTAACACAAGAACGTAAAAATAATTAAAATTGTGAATTTTATATGCAAACATAATAAGCTTGTTAAAATAACATAAATGTAAATACGTTATTGATATAAATACAAACATTGCAGTCATATATAATGTGTTTACTACAAACGACCTTAATAAAATTGATAAGAACGCCTTGAAATCGTAAAAAAAGAAAAATAATAACATCATGCGTTTTCTTTTATTTAGTGCTTGACAAGATTATAAAACTAATCCCGTGACACTAATTTTCAACCGACTTCAAAAAGGTTATTAATTCGAATGTATTTTTTGTGTTTGTTACCTCATAAGTTTTTACTGGGTGAATCGATTTGTATGCTTCTTTTTTATTTGAAAACCTAATTCTGACAATTTTAAGTAAATGCTAGTATGGGAAATTTTTTAAATACTGCAATATATGAATTGTATGAATCTGAAACAGCTAGCTGATGTCAGCATTGTTATTTTCGTCACATCTTTATATATCAAATGTATCCTTAATAATTTCACACATAATCTTTAACTTTATCATTTATCAATAAATTTGTAAAAACATTTATAAATCGTCTGTAAACTTGACCCGCCAGCCAAGAACGACACGTAACCTTGTTTTTGCCTTATGACATCTTCGTTTCTTATAAAAATCACGCACTTCTTGTAGTAAAATAAATGTAGGAATTAGTGCCAGTAATGGATAGTTCGCGAGCTCCATTGTTTATGAAAAATGTATATTTCATTTACAAGTCTAATGCAAAAAATAATACACGTGCCGTTAGTAGCTTAATGGTTAATATACCGGTATATATGAAAAATATTTAAATATCAGTGGAATAATACGCTAAATTCTATACAACTTAGTAAGCAAAAGTGAGTAAGCATAGGCACATGTCTTATATTGTAATATAAAAGTCAAATTAAACAATCACCCAACTCTCAAACTCCTGTTAATATGAATTATTTTTTTAAATACATCGATCACACATTTGAAATGTTTGGAAAAATCATCACATTTTTATTTGTTCCAATATCCAATTGCCTTATTATGAAACCAATGATGTGATCAATGTTCTACCAATGATAAAAACATTATTACAAAACATCACGATTAACTGTGAAAATTTACGACTAAATATGTAAAAACAATGTAGGTACCTGCTTTGTTTTGTTCATGTCACAACTGTCATTCATATAACCTTTTAAATACATTTTTCACATACAAAACTGAACATCTACTATACTTAACTTTCAAACATAAGTGAATATATATCTTGTACATTTCGTGTATTAATAATATGCTTTATTAATCAAAATTATTCATTATACAAACAAATAAATCTAACTTCGCTTATTCATACGCGCCAATATAAACAACCAAGTATTATTAAGACTTATTTATATTTGTTTTATTTGGAACGGATTGTATTTACATAAGGATTTGGCTATTTAATTTTTCTCATACGTTTAGTTATATTTAGACTTACAATCACGACTCTGAAGCCTAAATAAATATTATTCAAATATTTTCCGTGATTTGATTACCGATGTTTATCTATAGAAAAGCCATTTTACTTTCAATTATTTTAATGTTATTTATAACGTTTTAATGACTACTAATTAGTAATTATTAATGTATATTAGAAGCCGCTATAACAATGTAACAATTGTGAATGTACCATGGATTTAAATATATTATACAATATTTCATTGTACCAACCATTGTTTTATTGTTCTTAATGTCCATAGAAATGCTCCACCAGAACAGTTGTTATCTTGTGGAATCTGCCAAACTATTATGAGGCCATTTAGAAATAAATAGATTGATTGAGTATTACAAAACAAATAATATCACTGTTTGTTCATAATACGTTCCCAGCCAAAATTTTATGTAGTAATCTAATCTTTATCCTAATTTTTACATAAGTAGTGATCAGATACATTGCGATGGTTATGATTTTTTTATTTGAAGTCCCGTGTCCCCTACTGGAGTATGGGGCAGATGATATACATCTGTGATCTGTTTCACTGATCGATTTTCTTTATGGACAAGTAGGTGATTAGCCTTCTGTGTCCTGCCAGACCGAGACATTTTTTTTTATTGTCCCCACCGGGAATCGAACCCAGGACCCCTCGATTTTACGCTCACGCGTTTACCAGTGTACCAAGAAAGCGTCATTGTTATAATTAAATTTACATTAAAAAGGTACAAGGAATAGTTTCGAATTTGTAGCCTCATACTAAATACCTAATCTCATTCAGACTGAAAAACAAATACTAAATATGGTATCTAAACTGTACCTATGTGATAAGATAGAGTTGTTTGCAAATATCTATTGCGTGGTGGTAAATATGATTTTTGAACGAAATGCTTGTTCACTACTCGATCAAACACAAGTATTATTTATATGAATGTATTGGTTATTGCAAACGTATCATACACGTGTAATATCTTCATCTTCGTTTAATATAATTCATTGAAACGTATTAAAACATTCATCTTGTTATTATCTATTGTTGTCAAGTGAAAACTGGAAACGACACTTGAATACAAATACAGTACAGTCATTAAACATTTCCACACAAACTTACGTAATATCACTCATATTTCAAAACAAATTCTACATCAATTTTGCATTAAGTCCGTCAAAACAACCCGATAATATTTTCATTGTGTAAACAGTAACCCAGTTAATTCTATCACGTTTCGAGCATAAACAGATAAAACCTCCATTATCCATAGTCAAAAGCCCATACACTTTAAAAACAATGACATCATAGTTAATTCGTACGTGCGGTAACAGTGAAGCTATTGAAATAGATTAATAAAATAATACTAGGCACCATTCTGACTGGCCTTGAATAGCACGTGGTTTTAAAAAATAAACTAGTCGCAGGAAGCGCGGCAAACCCGTTTTGGGCAAGCGATGACATTTTTATTTTTTTACTTCGAAACCGAGGGCAAAGGATGACATTAAAATAACTGTATTTAAAAGTTTACAATAATTCCAGATCATCACATAAATTATAATTAATCAAATCACTAAAATGAAGTTAAATAGATTAAAAGACAGAATTATTAATTAAGATTAAATTTTACTGATTAATAGCAAATTATATTCAATGCAATTAAATGGAAGCGTAATTGATTCTATTATCATAATAACAGTTGGAAAAATATTTTGATTGTGTCTTTCGTTGAGATTAAAGTCTTAGCAACAATTCTGACTTTATGAAGATGTTTGAAAATAATGTCTGTTTTTTATCGTAGTCTGTTACAAAATGGCGCCTTTACCAGCACTGACAGATTTATTGGTTATTTACAGGCGCGAAACTGTACGCTTTGCATTCTAACCACGTGTTTATACACGGATGATTGTGGGATGTTCGTGATCTAAAATATATCCCTGGGTCAAAGCCAATTCCATACGCACGTGATACAGAAATACGATTCGGGAATTGACACTTTTAACTTTTACAATTTCTGTGATTCACGCGGATTCAATGTGATATCCACAAACTTTTATAATACTACTAGATGCCCAGCAAATGTGGTACATTGCATTGCTAGGGCACCCCGACCTATCACAGAGGTATAAAAAATATACACAAAAAACTCCATATAAATCGGTCATCTCGTTTCATCGGATTTGGATAACAAACCTAGAATGAGTAGAATGAAATCGCACACGCAATCAGCTGTTTAATTTTATTTTGAATAAATAAGTAATACAGTTATCATTTATATGGTTATCGTTCCATCGTGCATCAAAACAATCACACCGAAAAGAATAATATTTCTCTTATCAAACATAAACGTACTTTATAATATCAATATTCAAAGGTAATGGGACATTGAAATTAGCGAAAATTACTTATATATTTGCGATAACAAATTGAAGAGGTAGAAAATTGTATTAGCATTGATCCAAGATCGCTATCACAATTATATAATCTACTGCGCATAAGTGATCATAAATTTAATAATTCATAATATTTGAAGCATGTTTAGAATGTATTGAACGCATACACAGTTTTTCTTTCGCACATATAATATCTTTTAAAATATGATTTAATACGATTTATTGACGGTGCTTTCTGTTTGGCGACTATGAACTAAATTGTATGAAATTGCATGCAGTCTAGCATTGAAAGCAATTTAAAAGTCAGCTGTTTTCATTCAGTACTCGACTGGAGTTCAGCATTTGTACTGGCAGTATATAAAAATAAATCGCGTTTTGATTCAATAACTGAATGAAATTTATGAATCACGTGCCTTTCATAGAGTTTGCGTCCGATAAAATAGATATATCTTTTAGAATCTATTATTACAATAAAAAGATTAACGGCTTTTATCCTATGGGCACCGACATAAGTCCTACTAATATTATAAATGCGAAAGTTTGTAAGGATGTGTGTGTGTGTTTGTTGCTCTTTCACGCAAAAACTACTGCAATGATATTTTGGTACGTAAACAGCTGGACAACTGGAATAACATAAAGGCTACTTTTTATCCCGATATTCCTACGGGTTACGATCTTACGCGGGTGAAACCGCGGGGCGCAGATAGTATTTCTATGAATGTTTAACTTATTAACACTTTTTTAATACTTTAGCTGCGTACTACCCTAGATTTGTTAGCTCTTCCATATCTTTATATTTTAATCATAAATAATTATATTTAAAGTGTCTTGTTTACAAACAATAGGTGGTCGTGTTTATAAAAGCGAAATTTTCCGCGAAGAAAATGTTTTGCATTCAGTATTGATATATTTACTTAATCCCTTTTCATAGACAACTGGTTAATGGATTTGTTGATATATAAATTACAGTTCTATATAACATCGGCTTTATTTTCTACAAATAAAAAAAAATAAATATTTGTACAAAATTTAACAGTTTCATAAATGTATTTGGTAAAGTAAAATCGAGAAGGTAGGAACCACGGAATTTAGGCGAATAAAATGGTGCTAGTTTTCGGTAAATATAAACCTAATCATAAAAGATCTAGTTAATTGATACTAGTATACTAGTAGTACTACTAGTATACTAGTAGCTTATATAGATCAGGTACCTATTATTAATGTCTATAGTAATTCTTTTTATGTCTGAGTAAACATTAAGTATATTAGCAGCTCATGCTTTATTATAAATCCATTTAACGAAACGGAAATCATAATAATACTTACTAGTATTGAATGTTTTGAATAAATATAATATAATGTGAAAACACACTTGGTTTACTAAACACATTTAGTTAGTTGAAGGTCGATATTTAATCATTGCTAAATTTAAATAATAAGGCCTTATTCACACAAATAATTTTAGATTCTGTTAAAATTAAAAATTTGGGATAAATTGTGGTATAAACCCCTCATCATCCCCTAATATACGTAATAAATAATAACTAAGAAATGTGGAGCAGACCTTACCTACGATAAGTATTTTATATATATTATAAATCTATTAGGTTATGCGATATCAATACGTATTGTATGCTAAGGTTTCGCTTTGCAGAGGAAACATGCGGAGCTGATTATGATAATGTTGAAGAATCATGTTAAAAAATCATCTTTCGGGATTACCTCTAGACAAAGTTAATAAAATCATTCAATTTGAACGATAAAACGCTATAGAGCGCTGACCAGCCCCCTATCAACGAGTCATCATATACTGTATGCCATTTAACGATGTCAACTTGTATAGCTTGACATTGACATTATTATAATATTATGCATGTCTATTACGTTCTTCTATTTAAACAACACCCCTAAATTTTCATTCAGTTTAACGTGTGACATTTGAAAATAAAATATGTAGTGTTTTTAAGTAGGTAGGTAATAAGTAACTATAACTGATGAATTAAAAGTATTTGTTTTATAAAATTTCGTTCTTATAGAAAAATTAAGAAGTTTTATTAATCAAATTACGTGCGAACGACGATTTAAAAAATAATAATTTCAATAAATTTAATAACAAAATACGACAATCCATTTCTGCTATCTATCATTTAAATTCATTTCTATATATACGACCTTTATTCCGTAAACATATTGCGCCGTGAAATTCTTCAGTACAATAAACATCTGCTAAATCAATTATTGTAACAATTGTTCCACATTGTTTTGTTTGTCTCTTGTGTGATACTAACCACTCGCAAAATTGATCAAGGTGAAACTGTGAAATGTTTATTAATATACTCGTGTTGTACGCGGTTCTGTTCATATAACGTTTACTTCATTGAAACATTTATCCAGTAACGTAACTTAAAACAAAAAATACAGTTGTTTTGAGAACCATTTTTGCTTTTGGGAACGTCGGTAAAAAAATCATAACATTATATTATTAGTGACTTAAATTCATTTTCGTCTTTCAATTCATGATATAAACATTATTTTCATACAAATTATTTAATATCTATCTTGGCCCTTTATATCAGAAAACCCAAAAAAACACTGCGACCCATCAATCTACATTTTAAACTGATTAAAAGTTTTATTATTATTTTTGTATCGTAGAAATATTTATATGGACCTAATTCATACAAACGACATTCTTAAGTTTCTCTCTTGAAATAAAAGCAATTTTATTAAATTAAAGCAACGAACTCTAATACACGATTCTATAAAACAGTATCTATTTATAACTCGTTTTGATAACCATTAGGTACACTTTTACACGATTCAAATTCAAAAATCGAAATGTTCAAATCGTTGACAATGATAACAGATAAACCCAACAAACCGGTATGAAGCCAGCGGCCTTGGGCAGGCGGAATGTATGCCAAACACGTGTGATCTACCGACCGACTGTTCACTGGGCCTGTATCTGTCGGCGTATTAGTTCTGTGCATGGAAAACATAGCGAGTAAGCTGTAAGATTTAACGCATTATTCGCAGCACTTTCCTTACTACCTATACCTACCTACCTATGTAGCTTTGGGGATACGTGCATCTGGAAACCTCAATTTTAGCGCGGTTGAAATTTTTCAAAAATGATTTATTAATTTTGTTCTACTGATAAGTTTTCGTTATAGATTTACATTTTGTTAAAAAATCAAATATTCATGTGTAAATTTATAATCATATTATAAAGAGGTAAGGTTTGATTGATTGTTTGTTTGTAATGAATAGAATTCGAAACCACTGGACCAATTTGAAACATTCTTCCACGATCAGAAAGCTACATTACTCAGTTACATAGTGTTTTATTTTGTGTTTCATCCCGGTTCGAACAACTGCGACTATTGTTAGGAATATTCAAATGGAATACCATATCTTATAATAAAAATAAGACTAAGATAAATAGGGTCGTTACAACGTCCTAGACCTAAACCCAAGGTTCAAATCAAAACCAGTTTGAACAAGATACCGGTTAGCAACAAAAGTCAAACATACAGGCGTATTCGCTAATGTTTCTTAAATTAGCACTGATTATATTATGTTTTAATAGCTTTGTTCAAGGCTATAACGTATTTCTATCAATACACATATTGAATTTATTACTGTAATACATATTTATTTATTTATTTATTCAAACTAGATACATAATTTCTTGTTACTTATGTATCTAGATTACAGGTAGGCACAGCTATATCAGCATTTGAAATAAAAATAAAAATTTATTATATGTATGTAATTCATATAATATGCTGATATTTATATCCTAAAATATAAAATTGGTATAGAATGAACTTAATAGAGTTACAACTGTTTTGCAAAATTTTGTATGTATAATTTTAATTGCGATAGGCAAAGAAATCGAAATTAGAAAATATATGCGGAATTTTTTTATTTTTAAAACTTGCTAACTGAATGAAAATATACTTAGTATCGACGTATTACACAACTGATCTAGAATTTGTCCCACAGATAGTAATATTGCCTAACAATCGAGCAAATATAAATTAGCTTGTAAAAATTCCATTAAAAATACTTTCTACCTCAAGGGCCTCAACCTACTTATTCACAAAACAATACCTTATTACGTCAAGACAGGCCTATCCGCCCTCCCCCTCTGGCTCGGTGTCCCTTTTATTGAGGACAACCGGAACTCACTTTATCTTTGAGTGGAGTGAAATTGCTTATGCAACAGCTTATAAAAAGTCACGATGTCTTGGGATTTATTTGTATTCTTTAATCGGATAAAACTGTTATCCATTCAAAGGGCCTATTGTATATCGTTAAAGAGCAATTTTGATACAAAAATTAGTAAAGAAGCTCGCTTTTTCATCCGCTGTTACCACCAAAAACACTCACATAAGTATTGCAAAAAAACACATTTTAACATAACACTTTAATCGGACGAACATTTAAATTCAAACTCATTAACTCCATACATCATTCAAGTGTTAATTCCATATTAACTATTAATCAAAATCAAATTTCATAGGCACTATATGACTTGCTTATGTAAGCGTTTTAACTTTCTATCTATAGAAATATACATGTATGTAATGATAATATTCAAATAACAGCTTGATCCATGTTATCATTACCTCTGTCGCGATGAAGATAGCGAAGCGAAGGCGTATTACTAGCATAATCGAACCTTTAATGCCTAGCTACTGAAGCGAACTTGAACGAATTGTACGTAGGAGTTGTGTGTAGGTGTGAAATCTTAATAAAATATCTTTATTTCTATTTTTAGCATTATCACAAAGGTTACGTTGCCTTTACGGAATGATTAATATTTACTAAAAGAAAAGGAAAATATATTCATAGAAGGTTATTTTTTAATGGTAAATAATCGTGTGATAAGCTTCTTATTAAGGCTAAAAGTGAAACGATCTTTGTAAGCTTTAAGCTATATAATAACATTCAGTTAATAAAATATGGAAAATATATATACTACGTAATATGTGTTGTGATCTTTTAGGATAAAGATATATCTGTAGAACAAGCTTTAGCATACAAATTTTGTTAGGCGACCTAGATAGGCGTAATGACATATAAACAACAAGGTAATTCGGTATCACAATGTCATCTAGCTAAAAATAAACAAACTCTGGCTATGTGCTTTCAAACGTTTAATTAAGACATTATAATAATTTATACTCTGTGGTCTTATCCTATTTTTAATAACCTTTGTGAATGTGTTATAATCATACATAAATAAAAATAAATAAAATAATTTACTTTAATATCGCGTTTCAATTCCATATTAAATAATTATATATGATAATGCAGACAATAAAAAACATAGGTATACATATAATCAATATTATATACCATTCGAAATTAGATGAAAAATGAAAGACATATATAAATAAGTAGAAACCAAACAGTCTGTACTTACAGGCGCATACATTTTAATCAAACGTGATATCAAATGATTTGCCAAGTGAAAATATTGGCACGGTACGCCATGTCATCACTTTGAAAGAAGCGTCAACAAATAATCACATCAATGCAATTATTTATGTATATATAATCAGTATATTACATTAGCTATCCACTCGCTTGCGTTGTCTAAGGGAATGAGATGTCACTCTCTAGCCTATTAGCTATCACTAAAGCACAGATAACATAATACTATACTAGTCCTCTAAACACACAAATTATGCCATAAAATTGCTGCGTTGCGACGCTTAAAAAAGATAAAAACGTTGTTTCGCATTTATAATATTATTATTGGAGATTCTTTGCACAGCGTGTGATAAACCAAACTCCTCTGAATTAATCAGATTTTTGTGTTATATTTGTCTATATATCAGATCATCAATGCTACCTAGGTTATATAGCTATCTAACATGTCAAACCAACGTTAGATCCACTACTCAAAATTATAAACTTAAGATTGCGAGGTACGAAACGCGTCTATTAACAAAATAAAGCTAAGATTAGGTAATTTAAACTCATCAAGGTCAATGAATGAAGTTGAAAACATCGCGATTTTGCGAATTATTAATAGCGTCGGTCAACATCGTAGCCGTACTTTTCCACCGTTTATTTTGAGTCAGATTTAATTTATTTCCCCATTATACCAGCAGGCCCGTTATATAACACCTTATGAGAGATGTGTCAGATTTATGTTTCCTTAATATTGATGGAACATAATATACATACTCGTACATGATGCAATGAATAACATGTTGTTACTATTTTCTTTTTTCAAATTGTTTTGAAAACAAAAAAGAAATATATAAACGTCAGTTCATTGTTGTTTTTAAATACAGCCAGTGTCAAGTTCTAACAACCACAGATAATTAAACCGCACCATGAATTATCGCAGTGACCATAGACATCACAAAAAAAGGTAACGAATGAAAAATCCAAACTGAAATCTTGGCCAAAGTGTAATGTCAAGTGCCTTAACGTTTGAATGGGGAGGTTGACGCCCACTTGACGGCCCTTGACTCTCTACATCTGCCTCATTGTCGTAAGTCTCAAATATACCTAATGTAATTAATTAAAGTGCCCTACACTGCTTTTGATACATATTGTAACGATGTACATATTTTTAATTACAAACTCGAAATTGAATTATCCCTACTAATCCCTACTAATATTATAAATGCGAAAGTAACTCTGTCTGTCTGTCTGTCTGTTACGCTTTCACGCCTAAACCACTGAACCGATTTTGATAAAATTTGGTATGATGATAGAACTGAACTTGGGAAAGGACATAGGATACTTTTTATCGCGAAAAAAGGGTAGAAAGGGTTGGAAAAGGGGATGAAAGTTTGTATGAAAGTTCGATCGTCAAACCGATTTTGATGAAACTTGATGTGAAGGTGGAGCTAAACGTGGAAAAGAACAAACCATACTTTTTAATGCGAAGAAAATACTCCTTACCATGTCGCGCGATATAAGCGAATTCTACGCGGGCGAAGCCGCGGCCTAAAAAAGCTAGTACTATATAAAGTTCATTTTCTGTCTAGATGTATTTGTATGTTCTTTACGTAATAACTACCACTTAATATAACATATAGAATTCTTATGCTGATACCATGCGAACAAACCCGCGTATTTCAGCTTATAGCGAATACATATATGATGTAACTTACAGAACTATACTTTCAGTTATTTATCACAACAAAAAAAGATACATATAGATTTGCTAGATTTGTAGGCGATAAAGAACTACGATGCACCTGACCAATACCTACGTGTAGTTCTATATATCGAAATTCCTTCACAGAAATAGCACAATTAACGTTACGTTACTTACTACGCATTACGCATGATGACATCAGAAGCATCCCTCGTTCCTATCGACCCGTGTACGCCTCCTTACAATCAGGGTCATCTTTGTTTTGCACTTCTCCCTCTCTGGCGTAGCGCTGTGTCCCTCTCCCGCAGCCTTGGAGATCCCTTCCGGATTTTGGGAATGTGAATTTGGTAAGTGTTATGCGGACTATCTCACATGAGAACTGTTTTCTCTTGATAACTAAGAGTGTATTTTGTGTGATATATACTTATATTTATTTCTCATTTTATTTTGTAAAACTAGGATAAGCATATCTTTAAATAGTACTTATATGCAGAAGTTAGATATTCAAATACTTTAAAAACGTTTTCCATGATCTTGACCAGCAATAAGATTTGCTGATGCCTGGCTTTGTTTTCTAGTCACAGAGCACAGAGGCTCTGGGTTTTACCACAGACCGGTGCGACACGACACTTCATTTTTTTAAACTAAATTAATATATACTAAGAGTCTTATATTACTACATCAACAGGGGACCTTGATCGAAGTGAGTCTGGAGCTGCCAATTGAAATTCAGGAACCGGGTCGATGTTATCATCGATGATAAGTTGGATTTGTGTTCGCCTAAATTAATAACCATCAAGACAAAGATAAATAAATTCGGCAAGTTTGACACAATCAATACAACGGAACAGCGATCCCATCTACATATAACCCTGGACGGATGCCAAGTGGGAATCCAAATGAAACATTCGATTATTCTAATACGCAAGTTCCACTGTCACACGGAAGATTCTAAATGATACCGAATAAAATAGCTTGAGGTCACGGATTGAATACAATGGAAATTTTATTCAGTACCTACCCGGCTAGTTACCAATATTTAGTTCGTAATAACCATTTGGTATTAAGTACGTTGTTTATCAGAAAGAAGAATAAAAAAAAGCATAAATTAATTATTTTTAATATCTTTTATTACTAAAACAATAATAAAATGTTTATTTCCTAGCATGAAGCCGTCCTTTACCTGACATACATATAACCTTACCTATTTCAACGTGCAACTGATTACCGACGACCAATAAAATATTGTCACGTATACGACATACGCTTCGAACGTGCGATTCGAAATCACTTAAACACACCAGATCCATTTAAACACCGAAGAAAGTGCTATAATAATGGAATATTTCACACATAAGCACGTGCCAATACAATAAAACTTCCTTGAATTAAACGACATAATAATAATTAACGTTATAGCAATCGAAATCCCTTCGTAAAGAGGCTGGCAGAACTCCATCTGGCGCCTCGTTGCGTGATTTTCCGCACCGATCGATTTGATTAATTTAGACCCGAACAAAACAAAGATATAGCCTAACTTGGCTACCTGTCAAATCGTAATAATTTTACAGCTCCACAATAGTTATACTTCAAACATAAATTGCAGTGATTAAGCACAAGTTTATTGATTTCAGTGACGCTGTATGAGAACTGATGTAAACCAATATCATATACAAGTGTTGGTAATATATGTACGTATTTAAAACATTGATTTTAACACTTAGTATTTCTTCCCATCCTTTTCCTTCCACAAACTCTCTCAAATGTTGATTGATGAAGCAATATTTTTCTATGATTTCTATACCACGACTGTGGCATTTTCTTCTTATATATTTCCACTCATAGATATAATGAGTATGTCTATAAAATATCTATCATAACAACGTTAAGTTATTCTTTGTAATCATGTGACAAAACAAAGATGAAGTAAATACAGATAAATAAACATTATTGGACGCATGCCAATATTATCATAAAATATTTAAGCGTTATATGAAAAATACATAATCTTTATAAACTCATTAGCTGATTCAACACAGGTTATTTCCTACATTATTCATCACTATAATTATATAATCAGAATCTATATAGCTTTTTTTGCATTTATTTTTTTTTTTTAATATCATCGTGAGGCCAAAGACAATTTACAACTAATTTGTATGACTATCATTATCAAAATTTATCCAGCATCAATGCAAAAAACAAAGTTAGCTTAAATGACACCCCAAATAAATACAAAAGGTACAAATATCCATATGATAAACTGGCTGTGCTTCGCGGTTTCATACGCGATCTGCGGGCAAAAACGTTGATGTACTATTTTAAATCTTTAGGGGTTCGATTTTTTTAAACTGAATATAAGTTTGACCCTGCGTTTTCACATTTATTCAATTAATCCAAAATTTCAATGAATTGATTCTTTAAGTATTTGAAGCTCGATTTAAACTCAGAAAATTTTTGTTGCGGTTGTACGTCATACTAAATCAATAGCTATTTAATCATCGACTTGACCAATCTATGGTTCGATGTTCTAAAAGCATCGTAAGTGAGCATAAAATAGAAACTACCAAATTAAAATAACATTCGACGTAAAATTGGCAAGTGCTGAGCAAATAAAACGTAGAGACTAAAATTTTACCAACGTTTGAGGTAGGTCACAGATAATAATGTTGCATTATGTCTTTTCACACAAAATAGCAGGTCAACTCTCGCACTCGTAGACACCTACATTTTAATTAGCTGATCCTTGTGTCCAACGTTGAAAGACAAAAGAAATAAACTGCGATTCCCATAATATGCTATAAGCTATTATTAATTCGTTTAAAGAAGCTACCCATAGCTTCTATGGGTAGCTTCTTTAAACGAATGGTATGGCTATGTACTACAAAGGTATTGAAAAATAATCATTAAGTCCTTTCCCACTCCCACTACAGCGTAACAAAAACTTTGCTCTATTCATTTTCAATTATTATCTGTACCTTTAGGAAACCACAATTTACAAACATACGCCAAGCTACGGCATTTGAAAACTTAAAGCCATGTGGTAAATACTCCTGAGGTATGTAGGAATCCAGAATAGAAGCTAAGCTCTAACGGGCCTTGTAAATTCGCAGTAAGTTATACTGAGAATTTACAAAAATATTTGCACACAAGCGTAAATATTATTATTACAGCAGAACTACGTGATTGCTAAGCCAAAGCTATCAATGTCAGAAAATTAGCGTTTCCTTTTTAAACATAAACATTAATATGACACCGCGTACTCAAATTAACTCATTGTACTGCGTAGTCAATGAATGTTATAATAATCATTATATTTATAAGCATTTACGTTTAACTCGATTGTTAACTGTTGCTTAAAAAAAGATCGATTCTTGGAAAAACATAAATAGCTATGTTTATATAAACCTTTCTGGTTGTTTTACTAGTAAAAATATAAATGTTATGAATCTCAGTTGGAATGGTCACAATGTATAGTGAAAAGTCGTACGTCATCATGTATTGTAAACTATGGCCTCGAATTTCTACGTCCAACATTCCTTGCGCTACTACGCATTTAGATATCGTATTTCATAGACAGGGAATAAAACTGGCCCAAGCAGATTCCTTGCGGTACCCCATAGCTATTCTATTTCACGCTTCATTGTATACATTTAAAATTATTACTTCGACTTTTTTATTGTTTATATAAGTAGTATTAAAACGTGTAGTAGATATTTGTTCATTTGGGTTGTACATAATATAGAAAGGAAGTAATGTTATTAAAAATTCTTATTAATCTTTAAATAAAGTAAGCTCAATTCTGTTTATCTTTAATTTCGCCTTCTCTTATTTTCGAGGTCTTTTTCCAGTCAGTATTTGATACTTTACTATTTCAATACATCCTTTATACAAAAAAAGATACCCTGTGTGTGGAGGTGACACTACAAATTCTAAAACCAAGTGATCATTAATTTCTTATAAAACACACAGAGTCACGTCAATCGGTTTAAAAAGCATGCAGTTATTAAGTAACAAAACCGAATAAATAAGTTTATAAAGAACCTTCGCTTTTGTCGTTCTATTATGATATATTTTAGCCTAAAAACGACCGACGGCCGACCCTTTTAAAATAAATGCAGAATGGACATAGGCATATGTTATTCGGGTCACTCGGGATCGAATATGAGGGACTGTCATTATAAAATACAGTTTTTCAGTTGAATGAAAAATTTTATTCGAGGAAAGTTGATGCCGGTTTCTATATGAATATTGTATACCCTCAAATAAATTTGATTTTCCTGCTCTCCATTAAACTAACAAAGTACAATTTTCAATGTTATATTCTTTGAAACACTGCAGTTATTCTTCTGAAATAATATTTATATTGAGGTCACTCATGAATCATAAAGCAACACAAAGTGACAATATTTAAGTAGGTCGCTCCAAGGATCAAGATTGATCACAATACGCTTTGTGTTTTATCACCTCGACCACAAACAAATAGCACAGTGTTACTGATATTGTTTATGAATTTTTTTTAAACAATTTTTGTTGTTCATTTCATTTTTGTCATGCATTTTCATACTTTTGATAAAGATATAATGAAATGTTGATACTGCTACTAATAAAACAGTTAATTTTGTTACAGCTTTAACGACGGTGAAGGAAATTGCTTCAAAACAAGGATACGGTTTTGTAAACAGTACGGTATTTAATAGTTATAAACTTGGTAACAATACAACACTAATTTAATTATATGAAACTCGCTTTTAAGCGGAATTTATTTAGGTGCTCCTATAAAACCTTCTTCTAAGATACAGAATGCGGCAAAACATTCTAGAAAACACAAGTAATTAATAAAATAACATCGTCTCGTTAACATCCTCATATCACAATTAAAGCCTGGACTTTAGCTTCCTTATCGCTCCATGAATAATGCAGTTTGCGGTTGTCATTATTACACTCAATAGGTGTAATTATTATCTGTATTTTGTACTTCACGAGCTGTATGTCCTGGATATGAGGTAATCCTTATTTTATTTATTTATTTATAATCACTATGTGGTAGTCGAGCATGCGTCGGCACGAATTGGGCCAGCTTGCACTGGGGAAGTACCACACCCCCACAGAAGACCTCACATACAGTGAAAAACAGCAATAAAAATGTAGCATGGCAAATAGTAACAAATGAAATGAATAAATGATGAAAAAAAAGTGTTTTTGAAGCGATAAACATTCCAGAATTGCACAGCTCTTACAATGAACGAGACGTGTATTAAGTTGGAGTTTTGCGTATTTAACAGTTTAAATTCATCTACGATTTTACCTCTAAATCAAGCTGTATTTATACACACATCGTAATGAAGTCATACATTTAACTAGTCAATTATGTGGTTCCTCGTGCTTGGTATACATTTGATTTATCATTTATAGCTTATGCATTTTTATACAAAGGTTACAGCTGATCTATACATAAAGCTAATCTATAATAAAAATAATCTTTATCTACTGGTCCGATTTCAAAAATTTTTTCAGTGTCTGATAGCCTATGTGGCTTTAGGCTATATAACATCAGGTATACGTGGGTAAAACCGCGGGGCACAGCTAGTTATCAAATAAAATCGATTTGATCGACCACTTCTTTGTTACTTACTTGAGAAACAATGTTTTGTGTTTTCGCCAACAAACGGCATGAAAATAAGTATATGTATTTGAAACATTTACATCATGTTAAAATCTTTTGCAATCCCTTATATTGCACAAGAGAACAAGACAGCTTTTTGTCAAATACTTTTTGATGTACAAGAAAAACACACTTATTATATATGTACATAAAGAATATTATATAAAAACCTGTCTAGAAATATCTCTGGATGTTACTAGAGAATTGCAATTAATAACTTTATGTAATGCTATTGTGTGTATAATACAATACTTTTTATTCATCGCAATTCTTACCGTTTTCTGATGAATCATCGAGTTTTATTACTTCTCTAGCAGAATCGATTCTTTATAAAGAATATAATGAATGTTAGCATTACATAATCGTATTGCAAAGAAGCTACCTGCCTGTACTAAAAATATAAAGCGGAAGTTGCTTGTTTGAACGCATCTCAAAAAATACTGTACCGTATTCTAAAATTCTTCACAGTCGGACATGTACGTGATCCTTGACTGCTATAAGTTATAAATGATCCAAAGGCAAAGCCACGGTGGACCGCTAGTTTTTTTATAATATTAAACGAGTGGATTTTCAGACATTTTACATTCCAAAGAGTCTAGAAGTTAAAAATAAATTTAATAACGAAAGATTTATCGCTATTACAATTTTTTTTATTTGCAGACGCCGCAACGTCGCCTGAAGCTAGTTATAATATAATCACAACGGCATCCTCACAATAAACAGGAAGAAAGGACTTGTATAGATTCGTAGAATCTTGCATTATTCAAGAAACACGCACAAGAAACGTAGGACGCGAGCCGACGTATTTATTAACCACTATTTTATTTTTCAACTAAAATAAATACAAGGAGAATGTTCAGACAATTTATGTAAAGATAAACTGCCGACTACCGCAGTGCAATTTACGTTTACTCGTAAATTTCATTTGCGAAAAATCGTGGTTTACTCCTTCCAAGTTTGTAGGACTGGGCCGGAACATTTTTGTTAACGCAGTCCCACATAACTTTTGAAATTTGTAGCGACGTAAAATGTATTTATGAATTGATGTTTCTTTAAACTCAATATAACATATAATATTATTCTTAAATACCTATTCTACCTACATCAATGTTTTCATATAAAGCGAAAAAAAAACAATAAAAGTGAGTTTTTTTTTTACTTGGCGGCGTTTCACTGAATTTTCTCTTACCGAATTCATAAAGAACCAAAAAAAATCCATATAAACCTGATAAGACCGTATAAAAATGAAAACATACACTCATCAACTACCTTTAGCAGATCATACCAACACCACACGTCGAAATTTACACCACAACATCGCTCCGTGAGAAGACACTTCACAATTAGGGGATAAAAGCAAAACAAAGGTGGCAACGTCAATAGATTTCAGCACGTGTTCCGCATCCGATAACAAGAAGTAAACAAGCTCGTAAATAGTGTTAACTACTGAACATTACCTGTGCTCGAGACTTAATGTCATACTTTGGTATAGAAATATGACATAACCCAAATCTAGACACAATTCACATAAACAACTACCAACTCGTATTTGCTAGATTCTGGAGAGAGTAAAAGTTGAGGATTTAAACCCAACTTAAGTATTGAACGTGTCAATAAATTTAAAAACATTCCGGATACAATAAATGGGATAAACATGACATTCCCCTACGATTTGCAAATATGTATGTTGATAAAGAATGAAAATTCCGGACTGTATGTGCTTTGACTGCCTCCTTTTGACTGCGAAGACGGGCGGAAAGAAAGTTTTCTATAATCTGAACTGAACGATATAAAACTTCTAACAAAGTTACTTTGCTATTCATTAGCGAACATGAATATTGTGTGTGTGTGTGTGTGTGTGTGTGTGTGTTTGTGTGTGTGTGTTGTGACTGCTCTTCCCAATAACAATATATGTACTCATATCTTCTCTATTTAACCTCTTCAAGTTTTGACTAACACTTATTTTATTTTATTTAGAACTAAGTACACACCAAAATGTATTATCTGGCCTATTCATTTGTATACTTAAAAATTTTGTTATGTTAAAGCTAACACAATACAACCACGCTGTTCACAATATGCATTACATAGCGCCGATCAGACGCTATGATGGACAATCTTTTTGGAATTCAATTGATTTATCATAATTATATACACTTTAATGATTGTACGTGCATTCTATCAAGTATATCCCAGTCTTTGGAAAATGACGTCTCCCTAGTGGTGCGTTTCAGTCTCCTACAGAAAAGATTTTCTAGACTTTTCTATAAAGTGCATCATATCAATAAAATAATAGTTATTAGATGTAGTTTTCCATGATAGTTATCAACGTGCAAACGAACACAAGGTACGTACGAATATTTGGAATTGTGTTCAAATTGAAATTTAATGTTGTTATAAATTGTGAGCAAAGGAAATAAACATATTGAGATATAAACACGAAATATCCTTTTACAGATACATGCAGATCCTTTGTAATATAAGGTCGTCGTGTCAATGAAATTAAAGTTAATGCGGCATTAAAGTCTCACCAAATACGCAATTCATAATTTTAACTTGTTATTTTAGTTCTATCTTAATACATATTGCAAATAATAAATCTCAATGTTTATCTTTACACACAAGAGAGTTTCATCCGTTTATGTATGTGATGTATAGCTTATATACACATTCAATCATACTTGTATAACAAACACTGATATAATAAATCTTAAATACATAAACCAATCAAGATCTTTCAAACACGTCTGCTTCATTCAGTAAAACAACTGAATTATCATCATTATGTTGTAAGAATTATATGAATAATGTTTACAAGTACACAGTACAATTACTTCAAATTAAGGGTTGTTTATACTCGATTCTATCGAATATTGGTTCTATAAAATACATTACATATTACCGACATGTATAGGTGCATATTATTAACATATATTATGAGGCCGGAATCATGACACAACAACCGAATCCCACGCACTCCGCAAAGAATAAGGCCAATGTTTTATAACGGTTTTCTATATGAAGTGGAGGTTAAAAAATAGTAGTCAAGCCACACGGTTCGGCTGTGACAAGCCTCAATCAGCTCTGAATAATACTTATGTGTACGCAAAACAAGCGAAGTGTAACTTAATTATCGACTTGCATTAAGTTTGCAATGTTTCCACGTTAAAATATACAATATACTATATTTCATTCGGTTTCAGGAAATATTTCTTTTGGTGTATATAATACTTGCTATTCGCCCCGGGTTAACCCGTGGTACATATATAGCCTATGTCACTCAGCGAAGTTGCAGCTTTCTAATAGTAAAAGAATTTTTGAAATCGCTCCAAGGGATTTTGGTGTGCTCAGTAGTTCTATATAATTTTATAAAAAACTAGCGGCGCCCATCGGTTTCACCCGTATAAGTAATTGTATCCTGTGTGAATATCGGAATAAAAAGTTGTCTATGTGTTTTTCCAGTTGTCCAGCTATCTACATACCAAATTTCACTACAATCGCTTTTTGCGTGAAACAGTAACAAACATACACATACATCCATCCTCAAAAACTTTCACATTTATAATATTAGTAGGATAAATACGATCATTAAAACATAAGTATGAATGAAGGTTAACAAAATAGTATGTTATTTTCCGTATAAAAAAAGATTACCAACGTCCCATCCCACTGTCTTCGGTCTAAAAATATAACCTGATTCTAGAGACCAAGCGTTATATTTACATGCTGGTGATAATGAATGACGTACACGATAAATTTTTCGAGACTAGACTTCCTTTGTATCACATCATTAGCAACATTGTTACAGGCTGAAGTTTTATTTGTATAATTTTAGTGACTAAAAGTTAGGTCCTTTTTAGATCTGATTCATAGATTATCATATCTGATTCACAGTTCATTATCGTGTTCTATTCCGTATTAGAAGGAGAGAATTTGTTACCTTGCAGTTCGCCCCGGCTTGGTACATATATAGCCCATGTCAGCAATGTTGCAGCTTTCTAATAGTGAAAGAGTTATTAAAATCGGTACAGTAGTTTTTGAGTTTATCCATTACAAACGAACAAACAAACAAACTAAAATACAAATTCTTCTTCTTTACAATATTAGTGTAGATTGATCTATACACAGCTCTTAGTTTAGTATATTGCTTTTATTTCTATCAGCGACATTATTAATAAGAGTCACATATGAAATGAACAGAAGCAAGCTTATTACTCCATAAAAAAGAGAAACGATCTATTTTTCATGTGTAAATATTATTTATTATTAAAACGGGTACTTCAATATTCCAGCACCAAATTAAATAGCAACAAGTGAAGTCAATTTGAGTTTGTATCTACAAGAGGCTCCGATTTAATAGTTCCCTCGCGAATCAAGAGCAAACACTTGCGCCAAACAAATGATGTTTAAATTGGTGTTTTGTTGAATTGTGAAACTTTAAGAGCTGGTCAATTAGTAAACATAAAAGCATAATTTTTGCAGAATTACGTCTTAGTCCAATCTTTGGTTTGTACAATTTTAATATCTTTACTGTCTGATCATGATCTAAAAATCCTACTAATATTATAACTGCGAAAGTTTGTAAGAATGTGTGTGCGTTTGTTGCTCTTTCACGCAAAAACTACTCAACCGGTTGCAATAAAATTTGGTACGTAGATAGCTGGACAACTGGAATAACATATAGGCAACTTTTTATCCCGATATTCCTACGGGATACGGACTTACGCGGGTGAAACCGCGGGACGCGGCTAGTTATTCATAATATTATTAGCTGACCCTGCAAACGCTGATCTGCCTTACTCTTATCATTTAAGGGTATGACAAATAGATGTTGGCCGATTCTCAGACATACCCAATATGCACACGAAATTTCATAAGAATCGGTCTAGCCGTTTCAGAGGAGTTTGGTAACTTAAATTGTGACACGGGAATTTTATTTATAAAAAGATAAATTAATCGAAGATTCAACATATAACCTACAAAATTAAGTGGCTAGTCATTCATTCTCAAAATTCGATACATACATTATATTAGTACTAAGAATTTACTTCTATTAAATAATTTTATATTTAATTGTTAATGGTCGGCTCTTTATTCAATTGGATCAACTTTATCAAAGTCAAATTTTATCTTATTTATTAATAAAACAGTGCGAATGATCTTTCTAACAATTTTGTCTGTTTCAATTCGTGAAAGACAAACAAAATACTTCAGTAAGTGTTAACTGAGTAACCACAATACCGACATTATGTGGTTAACCCTGAGTAGTATTGAAACGGTAGTAACTTTGTATTACAAATCTCATATCTCCGTGTATTTAAGTCATAATTCTCTCATGAACAAATCATAATAATGGTTGTATATGAACAATACAAAATTATTTGCTGTTTTTCAATAAAGTTCCTTAAGTCAACAGTCCACATAATAAGCCTCTAATTTCTTAATCGACTTCCTTTAATGCCTAACCACATTTCCAGAAATTATAACTTTACAAATTAAGCCATACAACATACAATATTTAAATCAATATTTATAAACATTTTTATCAGTGTGAATGTGAATGAAAGAAGGTTAAGGATACTCCATATTTATTAAAACCCAGTCCAGAGAAGGGATATTTGACAAAAAACCGGTCATACTCGGTCACCTACCGTTAAACATCAGTGTTCTTTCTATCTCCGTCTTACCAGTAAGTATCATAGATCCTAAACATCATAACAAATAATAATATAGACCATTACGTGACGTAATCTCACTTTTTGCGCGCATTAAATCATGTATGGTTTCTACAAGGTTCTTAGTAACGCTACCACCTGTCTACAACGAGGTCAGGGAACCTGTCTAGATCTAGATGCTGGAAAAAATAATTAGTGCTTTTAATTACTGCTTGGCAAGACATTGAAAAATTATTTCTCGAGATACGAAGTATTCGCAATGTAATTTAATGGAAGGAATGAATGAAATGGAACGTAGTTTTAGCTAATTTTTTCTAAGTTTTTATAAGTAATAGACGACAGTTAACGTAAGCTTAAACTGTAAGAAAGATGGTATTTTTAAAAATAATAGTTTTTATACAGACATTATTTCTATAAATATAATCGATAACAGTGAAATATATAAAAATGCAGTTTTCTCTATACGAAATGGCGAAATCGTGCAAATTTAAAAAAGCAAATCTAAAAAGTTTTTAATTTCTAAATGTATAACACTCGCGTAAAATCAAACACAAGCAAATTTATTTTATTTCTTATTTCATGTAGGTATGCGGGAGCAATTTTAAGTACCAAACCAATACTTATGAAAAGTACACATGAAGGTGTATAAAATAAACATTATAGACATATAGATATACATATATGCTTTACAAAGCAATGTTTTCTAAGAATCGTGCCACTTAACTACAAACTATTAGTTCTTCAGATCAAGCCGATCAAGGGCTATTATTTAATCATTAAACCATTCACCGTGTCTTTAATTATTTTAATCTTTTCCGCTAAGCTTATAAAACTTATCATTAATTTATAGCGTTTGACGTATGTCAGTATAGCAATAGGCTTGATATAAATGTTTAGTTTTATAGGTATTTAAGTTATAAATCTTTTGGAGTCTTTCAAGTGAGAGTATGAAATGTTTCAATACATCATTAATTAAGTATTTCTGCCCAGTTTCAAGTATTCCAATCATGAATTATACTCGTATATTGATATTTCTAATTTGTTCATTCATTCAAATTAGAAGGAACTCCTTCTGTAAAAAAAAATCCAAAATTATAATTTATTACAACGGTTTATTGTTGTCTATATTTAAGCTGTTAATTTCCATTTGTTTTTTCGTACTAACCACCCCAGTTCGTGCGAAACATCGAATCATTTACGATCACAGATAACATATGCGAGACTACTTATATTCTTTGATTTAAAATTACCTAGCTGCCATAAACATCCCAATTCAGTTATTCAATAATTCTACTTCATGTTACGTGTACACCTCTTGGTCAGGTACCTGTTTCAAGTAAACCAAAGTTCGATCCCGACCTTGGCGCGTGATTACACTTACAAATGCATCATTTGCATGACACGGTGTGACTGATGGCGGACGACACACGTGCAGCGAGTTCACGTCTGATAGAGATGTATTGTTGGGATGTTCATACATATCTTGATGTATTGTTCAGGTTTACTTGTATGCTGTGTTGTGTTATCTTAAGTGGGTGTTTCTTTTGAAGAATGCTAAGTATTAGATGTCTTAACTTTGGTTCAATCTATGTGTTGGAAAATGGTATTGTAACTATAATCGTTATGGTACTGTATTTATTATTGTTATAAAAGATTTTTTTAATACAATATAAATAGTGATTTGTAGTGACACCTATCTGAATTGATGTTGTGCGTAGTTCATTCGAGTTTTAATTATTAAAATAATAATTTGTAATTTTACAACCAACATTTGTTTTCATCAAATCTTATACCAAGCAAAAATAATTCTATAGTAATCCTATATTACACTTCCACTTCGTAGTAACAGAAAATCCATTGTTACTACAAACAAAACAGATTTAAAAGCTCGCGTCTGAAAATTGTGCTGAAATCTCGAAGTAAATGTCAAAGGTAGTCATCACCTCGATAGGCCCTTTAGTATCGCATTCCGTTTGTGCTACGCCTACATACTTTTTGCCTCGTGTAAAGCATTTAAACTCGAAATTATTTGTTTTTTCACGTGACGAGGGTATATGTTTGGAAATTATTTTATACAAATGAATAATACATTTTTTATTTCATTACTATTTGATAATAAGGGCTGTTGAATTTACAAACTATTTAATTAGGTAGATTGAGGATAAAACATTTATTTAACGTTTTATAGAATATGAGAAACATACTATATTTTCTTGCCTAAAACCTTTGTATAGCTCTCTTTAAAAAAACGTTAACTTTGTGTAGGAAGTTTGACTCAGTACATAAGTAATTATTATGTAAGTAATAAATTACTGAAAAGATTTAATTCCTAATATTATTTATATACAAATTTGCCGCAAAACGTCGCTTAGGAACGAATATGATATAGGTACCTACTTTTAAATGCAAGAAATAGCACAAAAACAATGTCACAGCAATAATTTAAAAAAAAAATTACATAAAAAAAAACGGTGATATATGTTCCAAATTCAAAATATTCCAATCGAATGTTTTGAAGCTACCACGGATACAGTTTTTTAAAGAGATAAATTGTCAAGTCGATGATTAGCTGCCGAGTGTTCCACATCGTTCATTCGGCGAAATGCATTAGACGAATGGGGTCAAGTATGTTTACAACAAGAATGTGACTGGTTCGTGCCAAATGTGACAAAAATGGCCCGCGTTGAAGTACTGCCGGTCATGTAACGTACAATATATTTCAGCGTTTTCCCGCGCTTCGCATGTGTTAAATTCGGAGTAGTTTAATAGATGTTATTATAATAACCTTCCTCTTGAATCACTCTATCTATTAAAAAAGCCCCATCAACATCCATTGCGTAGTTTTAAAGATTTAAGCATACATAGGGACAGAGAAAACGAGTTTGTATTATACTATGTAGTGATGACGTATATGGTTTAAAAATACAATAGTATTATTTGATGATAAAGACGAAAATGGTGTAAAGCTTAACAATTACAAATTAAAGCTTATCAGTCCCCATCTAAAATGTAAGTAAAATAAAAAGTACAACATGTCTTCAGTAATAATCGAATTTCATATGGCAATATCATTTAATTTGGTAATAATAAAAGCTATGTAATATTTCCGGTAAACATGCCGTGCTTGTGTCTGCTATAAACTTTACGACTGCGATAAGACAGCTGTAAAAAATGAAGCTACAAATTTTATTTTTGTGTACTAAAAATATTGTGTTTTCGCATAATAATAGACGTGATTTCGCAGATGGTAACTATTGAAAACTTACTAAGTGTTAAATAAGATTATTATTTATACAAAATCTTTGAAATCGCTGAATTTGCGATAGTCCAATTTTTTTTTTTCACAAAAATATAACTTATATTCCAATTGATACATACTTCTTTTCATGAAAACAGAAAGCAACCGAATTTAGATAACGCGAATAGAATAATATATTAACCTATTACAATAATACACGACAAGACAAGGCATTAAAATATCAGAGCTAACACAAATTAATTTTTCAGTTGCTCCAATACAAAGAGGAAAAAGGCAAGATTAAATAATTGGGTTTCTTTTACAAAAATGAAAGCGTATACAGGATTTAAGATAAACATGCGAGCGTTTATTTTATATTGATAAACGATAACTAAAAATAGAAAAATCAATAATCAATCATTCTACATATCTTTAACTATGACAATTGCGACATTGATGCTATAAGGAAAACATTTCTCTTTATCTTTTAAAGTGGCAAAATCTCCCAAAACACGGCAGGTAAAAGTACAACTTATTATCGGTTAACTTTCATTAGCTAATAATTGCCTATTTACGCGTTTTAAAACTTTCCCGTTTACTTTCATTAAACATTTAATATATTTCCAATCTATGGCCGTATTTAATAACTAAATATTTTGTAAACATTTCCATGAACATGAAGTATCATAAACAGTACGAATGCGTATTCAAGTTATAAGAAAATGTAGGTATAGCAACGTTCGCCATATTGGTATGCTACGACGGCAAATTTTTGCAACTAGCTATCATAATTGACACCACAATTATTCCAACTGTTGACGTCAGCCATAGCGTGACCAAATTAAAAAAATAAAACATCATCCATCATGCTTTGACCGAGTTCATTAAACTTTAGGCGGCAGGCTGTCTGCCCGTCACCTCTATAAATAAATAATAATTTTGCCAGCAAAAAAACTGTAATTAAAATGGACAGGAGTGTTCTATGTCAGTTGATGGTGAGGTTGATGAACTGCTTTGTAATTCGAGGCAATTGGTGGGTTAGTGGCCCTATTGTAAGTATCCTGTACACTGTAGGGTGGGACCATGGGAATGCTTCGAGACAATGGGTTCAAGTGTACCGTAAGATCACTGTTAGTGCACTCAATTGCCTGTAATTCCTTTTTAAGTCGCGTAGTATTTGATAGTTCTAGGGAATAGATAATTATTTTGCATCTTTAGAGTAAGGCACAGTCGATAATGTTGCTATTGTAGTATCCTACTAATATTATAAATGCGAAAATTTGTTAGTATGTATGGTGTTACTCTTTCACGCGAAAACAGCTTGTAGCATTTGTATGAAATTCGTTACAGATATAGATTATAACCCATATTAGCACATAGGCAATTTTTTACCCGGGTACGCGAGTAACCTCGCGGGTAACAGCTAGTTGTATCATATATAGTGAAGTCCCGTGTCCCCTAGTGGGGTATGGGGCAGATGATGTACATCCGTTTCACTGATCGATTTTCTTTAGGGACAAGTAGGTGATCAGCCTTCTGTGTCCTGCCAGACCGAGACATTTTTTTTTTGTGCGTCCCCACCGGGAATTGAACCCAGGACCCCTCGGTTCTACGCTCACGCGTTAACCACTGTACCAAGGAGGCGGTCATATACATATACAGAGTTGTATCATATACAGAAATTATACTGAGAAATGTCTATAAGATTATATTGCTATATTACTGGCATGTCTTCATATCATGTATTTTTTTATCTCAATAATTAATGCGCCTGCAAGTTTAGTTATTATAGTCACAACCTTAGAAAACAAATTTAAACTTTATTGGAAGTGATATCGCAGTTTGTTTGTTTGTTTACAATTAGGAAAGTTGTATTTGGCAGTCATCTAGAAAACTTTCTTTAAATTAAGCCAAGCTTTGCTTCGACCGAAATAAAAATATTATTTTAGATCTTTCTACAACGAATTCACTTTTATAATCTACTAGCTGACCGGCCAAACGCTGTTCTGCCTTACTCTTATGATTAAGGGGTATGAAAAAAGATGTTGGACGATTTTCAGACTTACCCGATATGCACACAAAATTTCATGTGAATCAGTCTAGCCATTTCGGAAGAGTAACTAACATTGTGACATGAGAATTCTATTAATGAATAGATATACCTAGGTAAATATATCGAAAAAATTAATCCACGTCTACTTGCCTAACCTTCCCGGAATGCGTCAGTAGCTTCTCAACAGATCGTTAACTATAAATTCAATATTAACTAAGGCTACATGGGTACCTATTCACAAACATAAGCCAGACATATTTCATTACCCGACTTGAAATTTAATAAACCTTATCAAACTATTCCGACCGTTATCTTTTATAAATGAATCATAAAAATCACATTTAATTGACACACGTGTAGGTATTTTTCATATTTTATAACGCGGTAGGATAAATTATCTTCGAAAGTTTTTTTTTTTATATTATTAAAATTTGTTATAATAAGTAAGCCTGAATAAGTTTTAAAGCTGTAGGTTTTTCTTTTTTTTATAATAGCGGACTACTGAGCTGGCGGTTCGCCTGCTGGTAAACCATCATGACCACCCATAAACATTTGCAGAAGTAGGGCCGCTTAAAATGCGTTGCCTGCTTTCAAGGGGTAAGTAATAAGGAAGGGATTGACGAGGGGAATAAAGGAATAAAAATTGAGGTGAGGAGAAAAAGCGGTATGAATCTTCAAAAAACAAGTACGTATATTATTATTCGTGATTATCATAGCTACTGTCCCCAGGGTCTCCTACGTCGGAAATAGTAAAACCATTCTAATATGCGACAAAAATACATCTATTATAAGTTTAAAACTTCAGAACTGTATTAATATTATGAGATAACCGTGTCCGTAAAATAAAACAAAACATCTCACATTCATACCGCGTCAGAAAATACTCGAATTATTGTTTAAAAACATTGACTGACACCCACCTGAAATACGATAGTTTAAAATTTCAACATTGCCAAAGATCAGCCAAGTCATTTCTACATATTTGACGCTAGCAACACCGGGAACAAACCAAGTCCAGTAACCTTTGCTCCAGTAATTCTTAGATAACTACTTAAATATCGAACGTATATTCTTAAATTAGTTAATAAAATTACTACAATAAATATACGAGACAATTGTGGAATTGCTTGTACTCGAAGCAAATATAACTCTTAAATAACCATGTCGACAATTACTTAGATCTTTTGATACTTTAAAGAAACGAAACTTTAAACTTTAATACGATAAAAATAAACCGTATATGTATAATTATAATTTATTTTACGCCCTTATTACAGCAGTAAATATGAAGTAAATATTCAAATGAACGTTTCTACTGTATATGGCTACACAGATTTTATAAGCGTGTAGTTGCATATATATGCACGCTCGTCCGGATATAACGATTCCTGTTTTATCCCAAGGAAGCATTTAATCGGGATAAAAAGTATCCTATCACCTAAATCAGCTGATAGCCTGTGTGTACTCTGTATACGAAATTTCTTCATAATTGATTCGGAAGCTTCAGAGTGATTCACGGGAAAACATCCAAAGAAAACAAACTTCCACATTAAGTGTGATAATTTACATTATGCTGATTTATTAGTATTCTAAAAGTAAATAATTAGTAATTAACATAATTGCAAATAATATTTTGTTATTAAAAAAGGTCCTAGTAAACCAGTGGCGTAGCTATCATAGGGCCAGGTGGTGCAGTGCACCAGGGCCCCGGAGCTCAGGGGGCCCTCTAACCTCAGCTTTTAAAGAGGGGAGGAAGGCGGGAAAAGGATAGGAGCGATGATTCTTTCCCTATGCACCAGGGCCCTTGTCCCTCTAGCTACGCCACTGTAGTAAACAATACTGTAAACGTTTTAAAATAATTTTGCCAATAACAAGACATCGGTTTTAAACAGGATCCCATAAAATAACTAAAATATTTGTGTAGTAATTTGATATTAAAGTACAAACGAAAAATCTGTTTATTTCTTAGAAAATCACTCATACTTAAATTCTAATAAAATGAAATAAATAAGGCCATGGCTAGCCAATTGTATTCAACCTAAAAATAAATTAAGTTTCAACCTAAGTCTAGACGAAATCGTTCTAAATACATGAATCAAACCATGAAGTCTTAGAGCAGTACCAATTTCAATGTGGGAAAAAGAAGGAGGTAAATAAGTCGTCTAGCGCTATCACATTCCAACAGTGGAATTAGTACTGCTATAAGACGTCACGGCAACCCCCCAGGTCATTCAAACAGCTGACTCACCCAACATATGCATATGATTTATGTACCTGAAACAAAAACAGTTCAGTCAGTAGAAATAAAACGAAGTGAACACGCTTTGCCCATTAAATGTTAATATTAAATGCCTTCGTGAAGTTATTTGTGGGACATTTTTTAACACATAAAACAAAATATAATAATAGCCCAATCACCTATTTGCTCTAAAGATAAGTGCTCCCCAAATCGACAATTCCCTTGAGCTTGCTAAAAAATTAAAAAAAAAGGGAAATCATTAAAATTAAAAACTATATAATAAAAAGGAGGACGTAAATAAAGAAAAAATAAAGCAACTTTGTTATTGCTGCTTTAAGTGAAAAAATAGCATAATAACTAATCGTTACATAACAAAACCTACATAATCTAATAGGTAATTATGTCAAAGTGCCACTCATTATCTATTCATCTTTATCAATGTCACACACTACAATACACATACAGTATGTACTTATAAACAAATGATAACTCGATTTTAATTGAATAACTGATCCAAACTGCTATCAAGGTCACTTACGCAGGCTGATAACACTTTATATTATAAAATACGTAATAGACTTTCATCAACCAAGGAATTTCTTATAGATATTTAATGATATATAGAACGAGATCAATAAGCAATGTTTATCGATCGTCAATTTTTTTGTAATGTTTATTTAAAGATGGTTTTTAAATAAAAAATCTGAAATGGCCCCTTTCAAATAAATTCAGTGATCAACAACATAAAATATAGTTATAACAGTTTTTAAGGTATAATACAAAAAAAGATCCTGATCCTGTTTCTGATAGGAAGCGCTTTTTTTTTTCTTTAATTATGTATATCATTTAATTTATATATGTATATCATTTATTAATTTACCACTTGTTGCAATATACCATGTATGAAAATAGAATAAATATGAGCAGTTGTATTGCATTTATACTTCGCTAGATGTCGCTAAGAGTTACTAGATGACACTATGTGTATTTCTTGAAGAAGATGTATGAAGCGCGGTGAGATCGACTCTTTTAAAATCGGTTCAGAAGTTTAGAAGAGTTTTTTGATTACACATCGTAGGCAACGTCTGCGAAAAGTGTATTGCATATACATGGTCCAAAATGTCTCACAATCGTTAGTATTATTAATATTGTACTGACACGTGTATAACTAGTAAACTATAAACTTAAAAGATAACTTATTAATAATAAGAAAATGCTTGTTAAGACCACAAATGACACCCGATTTCAGAACAGAGCTGAGTTCGAAAGATCTTCAAAAGCTTACAGACCAGTGAACGTAACAGTATTTTCCCTATAGATATAACCGGTTCGCGACGCCTGTATGTCTACAAGCGTTAATTTACGCAATTACATGTAATAAGGCAGTAACATGATTTACATTAAAGGCCCATTATTTTCATCATGTCACATCGTTGCAGTCACGAGGTATTTTAATGAGTGGAGAAAAACTTCCCCGCTACTCGTTTAGTTTTAGGACGTGCTGCGACCCTACTGCCATGTTTGACCATTTAAAAGATCCGCCTGGATACTTAGGTAAAAGATACCTTTTGTATTATACGCAACGCAATATCCTTATTATTTGATACTCTTCTAAAGTTTGTACTTTTAATTTTGTAGTTATATGCCTGAACTAATTCTGCATGGATTTTTATAAATAAAATGATCGCATCTAATCATCCTTATTTTTATTATTACCTGCTGTCCGCTGCTGCTGTTAATATTACCTATAAGTTATTACATCTTAATACATTACAATTTCAAGGTCACCTAATACCAATAAAACAAGCTTATTATTAGACATGTAAAACTTCCTCAATAAATAACAATTCTAATATCTATTCTTATTGACATACATAATTATTTAAATAATGAAGGAAGGAAGCACAGTGACATCGCAGATAGTTTCTGTGCCTTTGCCAAGTACATTTGGGCGAACACAACTGTTCAGTGGACAATATTGACAAAACTAATAAAGATCTTTAATTCGTTATTAAAATAATTAGCAATTTGTCTCTTTACTTCATTTATTATTTTACGTAAGAAAGAATCCGACAAAGCAATAACAAGATCTGTATTAATCACTATTCAATAAAATTTTAATGTATTCGACGATTTGTTTTTGTGGATGCATCTAAAGATACAAACTTGGGAAAACAATTGAAGGAATATTGGAATAATGATAGATTATTGTCTAAACTATTATTATTCACCTTAATAACCAAGCACACAGGCAGCTTGCATATTGTCTGCTTGTAGTATTGTCAATAATTTAATTCAAATTTATTATGTTATCTGTGATTCGACGTTAAATGTCTTAACGTTTTACCATTGTCAGATAAAAGATAAAGAGATCTAGAAATTATCACAAGCGTGTAAACTAGAAACATTCGTGTTACATGATAACACAGTGTGTTATTAGAAAAATATATTAAAGAGGTTACAAACTCAAACATTTATTTATTCAATTTGACTTCTTATAAAAGCACTTTTAAATCGTCATAAGATAGTTTACAACTCACATACAACTCGATGAAAACGTACATATTTCTCTTAACACCAAAACTACGTGTCCTGAATATTTAGCCCGGATGATACCAGCGTGTATTTAACTGTATTACATTGTAATTAAGATCAAAAGCACAGTTCGCTTCGTTCCCTTGCGATAGGATAGTAACTCGATAGTCGATACGTAACGATGTTAGCTTTAACCTTGTGTACACTGGCACGAGATAACACTCGGTTTAAAGACATATACAAGAAACATATTGTGTATGTTTTCAGTTATTTCAAATGCTTATATATTTTTTTTTTTTGTTATACGCCTACCGTTTGTGGGATTAATTAACATATATGTAGGTAATGAATAAATAAAAAAGAAAGAAAATACTACGTACTCTAACGGTAAATTATAAAATATCCTATCCAAAGATTGCTTGGCAGCGATCGCCTATTAGCGATAATACCGCCTATTTAACCTTACAAATGTTTCTTTCCTTTCTCATTTTCATTCATTTTCTTTTGTTAATCTTCCTCATTTAAACGTGTTAAATAAAGAATATTGTATTGTTTTGTACGTACTGTAAATATGCGTGTACGGTTTATGTTAACAATATATGTTTATATACAATTTTATACCTACACATCAATTATTAACAAAATCAAGTCTTAATAAAACCTGCTAGTCAAATAGTGCTCAAATTTAGAACTTACTATATAAAGCTTTCAACACGAATCAATAACAATCAATAAAAATCTTTATAAATCGATGCCACTCGATTTATTTCACATCGCATAACGCACTTAACATCGTTTGAATTACAAATTACGATCTCAATGTCGAAGTGGATTCTATTAGCGACGTGTTAGCCCACTGACTAATAAAATTGTGTACACGATTCATTTTATAGCGGAAAGCTACCGATGTACAGTTTACAAACAATAATTGACATTACGGTTATTGTCAATTGTGCCTGTACGAAATCTTTATCTAAGCTAATGTCATACAGAGGAAGCATTTGTTTTTGTACGTGTGTGTGTGTGTGTTTTTTTTTTTCACACCAATTCTACACGGACCGATTTAAAAATCTATTTCACCTTTACAAAGTAGCATCTTATTGCAAATGTAACTGCGTGCTTTAAGCGATAAGATTTTAAGCTTTTTAAGGTCATTCCATCTTGAATTGATTTTGATTGAAATTTGAAGTGCTGAAATTTATGTAGGTACCTACATTCAACTAATTGGTAAATATAAAATCGGTTAAGTGCTAGTTGGACTCGCGCACTAATGAGCAAATGGACAAAAATGGTCACCGTGTCAATCGTTGATTAAACAGACTGACATACAGGTAGACAGAGAAGTCTTATAAATAGATTCCCTTGCGCCCTTGGGTACCGAACCATAAAAATGTTGATTGGGCCAAAATATACATGCATAGAGAAAATAAATATGCGAGATTATAATATAAATTAAAAACATAAAAAATATATATCTACTTATGAAAAACCAAGCGTTATGAAAAACGTAATGCAGAATTTCGCTACAACTACCACAGAATCTCTACGTTGCAAACGATTTGATAATGAAATAACCGCCAATGTGATTAACAGCGTTCCAAATTTATGTCCGTCACATGTGTTTTAACATTGTCAATTTGACAGTACATAATCCAATATGGCCGTCGCACGATGCGGTTATAATTCATTTTAAAGTTACACGTCACTGGTCTATATAGCTACCATAAATTATATCAAAAAATATTGAGTGTCTACTACAGAAAAAGCATTTGTTAAACCATATAATTACTTCACACCGCCCTTAGATCTATTTTAAGACAAACTTCGGATATCACAATCAACTTTGAAATTGGAAAATATTGCATTAGCAATTTAATAATCACTATGTATATAATCAATAGCAATATTGTAGACTAGCTGCGCCCCGCGGCATCACCCGCGTAAGTCCGTATCCCGTAGGAATATCAGGATAAAAAGTTGTTGCCTATATGTTATTCCAGTTGTCCAGCTATCTACGCATCAAATTTCATTGCAATCGGTTCGGTAGTTTTTGCGTGAAAGAGCAACAAACACACACACATCCTTACAAACTTTCGCATTTATAATATTAGTAGGATAGGATAAAAATATTGCTATAGATTTACTTGCTCAACTATCACCACGCCAATCATGATATTGTACTAAATGACACCCGCATTTTAATGCTAATGTAAGCACTTCCGTACGTGTTACGACGCATTTAATTAAAATGATACAGTAATATGATAACTATAGCACATTTGTCAACATTGTTAATTCAATAAAATTTATATACAACGGATGTTTCAGTTGACATGTCCCACAATATTGTATCATTTCGTTTCGCAGAATAACTTTTAAGGGAACATAGCTAATAAATATTTCCTGTAACACAGGTTTCAGCCTAGACCAGGAATCATCGTTGAAAAATTAAAGCATAAAACTGTTATGTACCTATATAATTTGTGTAACTCGATGTCTAAAGTGCATTTCTTTTTGGTAAAAAAATAAACTTTATTTAAAATCCATTTTTATTTTTACTATTAAGAGTTATTTACATGCGATTTCACTAAAATAGGAACGTTCATGAGCTTTATTATCTATTTAATTAGAAAGCCTTTTTACAATGATGATGATGATTTAATTGATATTAATATATTAATATGATATTAACAATATTTTATTTTTCTCAACTCTTACACCAACAATTACAATACATAATTTTTCTTTTTTCATAATTATTTATTTTTCAAATTTCTCTTAGGTTTTAAACAAAGAACTTACCTATTTGGTCGAGCCATTCTCGAGTTTAACGCTTAGCAACACATTTGTCGATTCATTTTTATTTTTAAAGATATATGAATTGCCGAAATGACGATATAAACGCACCTGTCAAAACTTAAGCAGAATACCGGTAACCGAAGCCCGTAAAATAATAACTACATAAAAGGCATAATTCAAAAACTCCGATCCAGACTTTTTGCTCCAGACACGAAACTGGCAATACATTGAACCTGTTTTTTCGGCGCGGTGAATGCCTTTCCCCTGATTTTTTGTCAGGCTCGAATATCAAGTTGAATAACCTGAAGCATTTTTTGTCTACAGACTACGTCGCTTGTGTAACATAAAACGAATCAGAACTGGGTTAAACAATAACTATTTGTGAATGACGAATTTATTTAATTGAAGTAAATGAGAACTTATTGAGCGTTTTGCAAATAATTATTGTAATACTAGACGCTCGTCCCGGATCCGCCCGGATATCAAGATTCCTGCTTTATCCCAAGCGATCATTTAATCGGGCTAACAAGTATCCTATCACCCAATTTAGCTCATTTGTATACCAAATTTCAACAAAATCTATTGAGTACATTCAGCGTGATCGACGAACAAACAAACTGTCACATTTATAATATTAATGTGAAGTGTGATAGTATGATAGGGTGATACATCGCTACCCATCTCATCAAACATCTTCATTATTAACTACAAGCTTTATTTAGTACTAGTGTTTATCTATAATATGAATAGGGTTGAATACAAATGCAAAAAACAATGCGGTTAAAACCCAGGGACTGTCTTTTCATTTCACTACACGGGCAAAGCCACGGCAAGCTCGTTCAACACCACAATATACATGCTGCTATGTATTACAAAATCCTAACTGCAACATAAAATATGTATCTAATGGTAATTATGTACTGTATAAGGAAAAAAAAGGTTTTGCTATAAAATGCTAACACAATGCAAAGTGATTTAATTCCTACCTTGACAATGAACCAAGAATGCAGATAAAAGAAAAAAAAACATGCGCAAATACAACGCTTACGTAATAAAATGTATATTTATTTTATGCGTAATGGTGCTTCCACACACTCATCGCCAAATTATTGAAGGTCAACGCGCGATTACCTATGTCATATAATCGTGCACTCCCATATCGACATTGTTTACATACGAACGCGTATGTTTTGATAATGATTATGTAAATTTCTTTTGCTATTTTTGTATCTTACGTTATAGTCTTCAGCTGCTACGGGAATATTTTTATGTGTAGAAGGTACATAAATGTCGTATGATTTACCCTCCCAAAAATAGAAATGATAAATTGAAATACATTAAGGGTTTAATGTTTTTATCATAATATTGTTTAAAATTAATAAAAAATATAACAAATTCTACTTATCACATCACACTATTTGCAAGCAATAAAACATTATACTTAAATATATCTCTCATATTGAAATATTAATTTAAATTGATAAAATAATTTATAATTACAGTGTGCTACTTTTTTAACAGAGTGGGACAAAATTAAATTGTAAACAATGAATACGTTTAGTTAACCTCGAATTATTTATTGCTTACAGCTGTAATACGGAAATGTAGCTAATTTTTCTAAACAATACCATTTAACAAACCAGCGATGAGCACAATTAATTTTGTTTAGTGTTAAAAAAACATATTTAGCAGAGGCAATTTTTTTTTCTATTATGTCTAGCATGAATAATAGATACAAAAGGTAAAAAAAAACAGATTTTTAAAATATTATATATTTTATAATTCTCTGTTATGAATTTATTATTACCTTTTCTTCGTCCGAATGGGCCGCAAAATGAGTTTCCTTTGCCAATAATATTATCATCGATGAATCTGATTAACTTCGCTGCATCTTCGGCTTTGTGCCCCTGGGACACAATCCATCTTGAGGGCAAATCTTCTTGCATGGATTCAGATTTTCCTTTAGTGCCTCTAGATTTTTTTAAAACACTTGTCATATTACCGTCACATTACACAATATTAGTTTAGGTGTTCATAAACCTAATTTTATGTGTGATCACTTGCACTGTTTTAAAGAAAAAAAAATATTTCGAATTTTAAACACGCGCGGTACGTATACACACGAGGTTATCATATACAACGAAACAAATGTTAGATCCGTTGTTGCAGACTAAATTGCTTGCACTCAGTACTACACTACGATACGGAGTGCGGTGCGATGTCGCCGTAACGACGTACATCACCGCATAGCCAGTGTTGCTAGCTAAAATATTTTCTACCAAATGGTAGCATTTATTCAGTTTAATGAATTTTAATGAGTAAACTTTAAATAAGGAACTAGAGTTAATATTAAAAGTTGAAACAATAGGCAGTATTTCATTATTATACAGTATACTTGTAAATTATTATACATTAAATCATTATTACAGATGATTGATTGTTATTATTACTATGTTGTTAGAAGAATAATTTACAAAAATCAAAATCATTGCCTTTATATTCACATGGCTATAATGGTTTAATCAAATGCTTAGAGGAATCTTTATGAGTTTTTTCTAATGAATCAAAATTGTTGAATCATGTATTATGTATGAAACACACAATTACATTAACATAATATATCCTGAAACTACTATGACAATCTTATGATTTTTTATTGCAGTGATCTTCTATCATATATTACAAATAGATATAGAATTCTATACAAAACAGATTACAAAACACACTTTTAGCTCATGTTCAAACAATAATTAATTTTAAGCATACCAAAAATTGGTCGATCAACAGGAATGCTATTTACAATTTTGTACAATGAAATATGGTTACAACAATTAATTAAAACAATAACATGGTCTAAGGTTTTTCAAGTTACTTATAACTTATTGGAAATATTTTAATACATTGATATCACGCAGACAATTAAGATACCTACGGTGTGATTTTTCAACCAAAAATCATCGCTAATAAAGGTTAAATACCTGCACTCCATTATTATTTATATATATTTGCACTAGCTGCGCCCCGCGGTTTCACCCGCGTAAGTCCGTATCCCGTAGGAATATCGGGATAAAAAATAGATGTTGGCCGATTCTCAGACCTACCCAATATGCTCACCAAATTTCAGAGGAATCGGTCAAGCCGTTTCGGAGGAGTATGGCAACGAAAACTGTGACACGAGAATTTTATATATATAGAAAAGATTTATCTTGCAATGTTACCATAACAACCAGACTTGTTAGATCGTTTTGCAAAGGTTTATTATTTTTACTCCGTATTTTTTTTGCGTGGTCGCTATACGTTTTTAGACTATAAAAATGATGAAACTACAAATATCCAACGAACAAGATAGGAAAGAAGCACAGAATAGGGAAAGGAAGAGGCAATGCGAACTGGAAAGAAGATCGAGGATTTTTAATGCTAGAAATAGAAAAATTGGTGTGAGTACGATACGATACGATAATGCAATAAATTTAATTAAAAACAACACGACTAACCGGAATATATTAGTATATCTTTCTACGCCACTGCATGTGTTCATGGGTGGTGGTAGTGCTTGCAATCAGGCGACCCACCAGCTCCATTGCCGACGACAACATAAAAAAGCTCTGAATCTTCCATCGTTGAACTCACTTTTTAATTGACAATAAATTAAATTTATGCAATTAAAGGACTATTTTTCGTTCACAGCTCGGAATAAGTAAAACATTGACATTTATCCCGCCTTCATCCGAAATTAAAAAATTTATAAATGATTACAAACAAAAAATCAAACAATAAAACGAACAACTGTCCTCGGGCTGCTAAGCTAGGCTGATTTTTGTAATGAGACCATAAAATAGTAAATACGAAATAGTGTATACTTATTAGTTATTTTCTACCTTTCCTTTGTTTTAAACATATTTAAATTATTCCCATCCAATCAAGTTTTAATTCGTTGCATGCATTTTTTAGTGTATATACTTTTGTAAACATACCTATTATTAATGAAAATGTATCTATCTATGAGTACGACCTTTACTATTTTCTATCTGCTCAACAAAAATGTTGAAAACATAATGAAATCGTTACATAGTGGTCACAATTACTCCTAAATGTACTCGAAAATATCTAATGAAATAGATTTTTCCTTCGCCCACGTGATGAGAAAAAAAAGACTTAATTCACTTTACACAGGTTACAAAAAATATTGACCTTACCTTGGTAAACCAACAATTGCCTCCTTTGAAAACCGAATCAATAGGGTTCGTAATATATTATAACTTGTGGTGTTTAGTATGTGGAGGTATTTCTCTAGGTTGACCTGCCATTCCTGGAGCGGCAGGTGGCTGAGAAACGTGCTGAGAGGGAAGAGCAGGAGCGAAAGAACCTAGCATTCGCTCAGCAGATGATTAAAGACAGTAATCTAGCTGTTGTGTTGGAAGCTCGAGAACAAGAGGTATACTATTTCTAAATTGAAAAAATACCAGACTTGTGGTAGTGGAATAGATACGTAATACCTAGTATAGTATTTAATGTGGTAATACCACAGATAACATAGTACTATAATACTATACTAATATAATCACACTATCGTACTATCACACTTCACACTAATGTTATAAACGTGAAAGTTTTTTTTTATGTTTGTCTATCAATCACGCTGAACTACTGAACAGATTTTGATGAAATTTGGTAGACAGACAGGGTTTGAGACGACTTGGGTGATAGGATACTTTTTATCCTGATTAAATGCTTCCTTGGGATAAAATAGAAATAGACAGTCACTAAGTCATTTGTCTTATTGCACGCGGGCAAAGCCGCGGGTGGAAGCTGGTACTAAATAAAATGTCTTAAACTGCTTAGATGAATTAACAATCATTAATTCTGTTTTAATTTTGAAATCAAATCGAAGCTTACTTTTCCTATTTTATTTGTAATTTAATATATATACTTATATTGTCATAAATATGCGAAAGTAAATATCTTCTAACTCAGGAGCGACGTCGCATCAATGTAGAAATAGACGAGTTTCGCCAAAAGTATCAAAGGGCTGAAGACCGGCGAGAGTTTGACCTAAACAATCCTGATGTACTGAAGATGCAGTTGCCACCAAGAGCATCGGATGGGGAACCGGTGGGCATGTCCAGCGCACAGAAGTAGGTTTACAGTTTGCACCAATTAGACGACCTTGATAATACGTATACTCGTAAAACAATCATTTCCTTATCTATAGACATGGATAGCGAAATTAACGAACTTGTTTCAAAATCAAAAACTGTTTTATTCTTAAATTTATTAATTGTGACTTTACTTGAATTTGTCAAACATCAGTAAACTTACCATTAAAAAGTTGATAAATTTTTATTTTTACTATTTTCTTCTTTGATTATATCTTAAATACGTAAGTAGTATATTTGAAAAAATCTATTGAACAAAAGGTTCGAAGGTGAAGACTTGGAATACGAGGAGCGCAAGAAGATAATGGCGGAGCAGAAGAACGCGTGGCTCGAGCAGCAGGTCCAGGAGAGGAAGGCCGCTGAGGAGGAGCGAAAGAAAGCGGAGGCGGCTTATATGGTAAATGCTATACAGGATCGAGAATCTGTTTCCTCACCGATTGGAGTAGTGGTGGTGTGGATAATACGTACATATATTTTTCATTTAATAAGTACCTACACCTAACATTCATTTACAGATGGCAATCAAAGCAAGAGACGCCCGCGCCGGGGAATTAGACAAAATGGAGAGAGAGTGTCGATACCGCCTTGGACAGGCTAATCTCAGATACAATGAGGCCTTGGTATGTCTTATGATTTTATGCAAAGTTAGACTAGACACTTGAATGTATACGATCTGTAAATTAATTAACCCATATAAAATATTTCTTTTGTATTCTGCCCAAATTTAAATAATCAAAACTTATGTACGTAATACTGAATACAGGCAGCAGAGAAAAAGCAGTTGGAAATAATAATGAAGGAGCAGGAAGAAGCCGACAACACAGCGGAAATGTACAATAACCTGACATCAGACATGCTCACTGAAAACCCTGATGTGGCTAAGAGCGCGCTTGGCAAGAACAGGTATCTATGGTCTATTTCCTAGCTATTATTATGATTTAAACCATAGACTATCCATAATATGTACGAACGATTTATAAGTTACCTTATATGACTAAAGAAAAATCAGCAAAGTATTAATATTATTATTTACTAGGTCGGTTTGAAGACCGTTTGAACTTAATCATTGATAAATTCTTTGTGATTCTAGAGCCATCGGTTTCATGTACAAAGGAATGAATCAAGAGGAATTGAAGAAGTTTTACGCGGCACAAAAAGAGCAGATGGCTGCGGCAAAGGTAGGTATCTATCACTGATTACTCAAACCTAAATAGTAATTGAATGTCGCCTAAAAATAAAGATAGGAAGGATTTAAGTTCTTTTTTGCCAAAAATATTGTGTTTTATTATTTCGGTTACGTATTTGAAAGGCAAAACGTGAAGCGGAGGAAAAAATGGAGGCAGAATGGCAGGCGTTGGCGAAGTCTATACAGCGTGAAGTCGCGCGCCAAGATATCGCAGACCAGAGAAAGAGAAGGTAAATAAATCCTTTTATCACATTTTATTCATTAATAAATAAATTGAAAGTAAGAAAGCAAGAAATCTCCTTCTTCCTTGTTTCTTTCTTATAAATTGTACTACAAGCGACACCTTGTGGCAAACTAAGATTTTCGTGGTCATTTAACAATTATTTGTGATAAAAACATCTTACATATTTTAGCTGTCTAGTACACACCTGAAATTAATTTGTGCCACGAATGTTTGTGTTATAAATAAATTGTTTATCTAATTTTGCATTTGCAGGGAAATTGCTCGACAATTAATGGAAGAAAATCAGCTCATGGCGCTTCAACAGAAAGAAAAGGAGAAATATTACAAAGAAGTTGTCTACAACAACACACCGACGGACGAATATTATTCTCAATTTAATACCACTACTAGATAAAATGTTACCGATGATGGTAAAAATAATTCTGGCAACATTTCAATTTATATATAACTATCGGATGTGTTCAGTATTAGATACCTTTTTTTTTTTTTTTTTTTATAGTGGGGAAATCTTGCATAGATACCCACGGCCCCCGGGGATGGAGCCGTGGGTTATGTCGGATTCTTACCGACCAAAACCCCACTGTGTTCCGTCGAGCCACTTGAGTGAGGGGGCCACGGGAGCTGGTTAAAATTCATCCGCGACAGTATTAGATACCTACCAATTCATTCACCTATTAGAATTTATAAATTTTAAATCACGTCATTATTTTCACTTTGTTTTTGCGTTAATAAATTATGGATTGCGACATTCGATGCTTTATTGACTAATACAAATAATTGTAGTTTTGTTCTCAGTTATCATAATTAGGTACCTCGTTAATAAATAAAACAAACATGGTAGGATAAAAAATATTTATTTCACATAGGTAAATAGTTTTAATAAATAGTCAATCTATAAATGACAAATAGTTGAACTAGATGCACTAGATTTTAACGCAAATCACATTTGCTATTATTTGGCACATTAAATGAGATCATTTTGTATCACATACACGTTTTAAAAACTTCTATTTTTTTATTCTACTATTACAGTGTTACTAGAGCACATAATATTTGGAGTCTTTATTTTATAGTGTTATATAGATTTATATAATATATGTTAAATACTGATAAATATATTTTATAACTACTTCTTTGTACTAAATTTAGGTTATTTGCACGACTGAGTTTCGATTTAATTCTAAAAAAAAATTACAAAAATAGCGTAGAATCACATTTACCTATGCTATGGGTAAATTGAATAATCCCATTCGCAAATATTATAAGAGATCAAATGT
Organism: Zerene cesonia; assembly: GCF_012273895.1. Lineage (NCBI taxonomy): Eukaryota > Metazoa > Arthropoda > Insecta > Lepidoptera > Pieridae > Zerene > Zerene cesonia. The sequence goes on along the minus strand of NC_052128.1, from coordinate 1,271,042 downwards.
AATGCTATATTAAAAATTTTAATTTATTTTTTTTATTTTCAAATAGTTTTGAATCTTAACCTGCTAAGGTGAATTCAAATATAATATTATTTTGGGATTTTGACTACTTGGAATAAAAAATTATAAATAAATAATTGTTGTCGAAAATATAAAAAAACTGTAACCATTCATATCTTACATCGTTATTTTTTACCTATTTTGAAATTAATGAACTCTAACAGCTGTCAAATTTACAATCATCCAGAAAAATAAATACACAATCTGAACGCAGTAAACTGTAACTAGGCCTTAAAATGACTAGATCTAAGAAATTACAGAAAAACCTATGTTTCTCTGTTTCAGTTGGCACATCTTAATTGAACGTCGAAAACAGTTCTTAGGCTCGATACAAACAGAGCTTCTTAATAACAACACATATCTTCTATGAAATCAGCTAAATATCTGTATTTCCACAGTATATACGGAGCCTAAATCACCAAAAAAAGACAAATGACCCTAAAAATTAATGTAATAGGAATCTACGGCAGTCCAAATAGGAACAGTGCATTTTTAAAAGTGCATTTCAGATTATAATAAACATTCCGCTTGCGCTAAATCTATAATTTCTGCTGGAAAAATGATATTTGTCACGTGATTTTTAATTATCAAGTCAAAAAATTGTAAATTATTAATTTTCTCGAATAAATAGGTTTTTTCATAGATTGTCCAAACAACTAGGTGCGTATAGTGCTTATAGATAAGAACTCTTTAGTTTTCTTAGGCTCGTTACCGATTAGGCCTTTAGCTTTCAAATTCATGATGGAGTCCGCTATGATTCTTGCAGTTCTCCTTAAGTACCCTCCACTTGTTAACATTACCACTGGAATGTGTTGAGCTTTGCATATCTCGAAAACGAATTCGTCGCGTTTTATTATACCCTAAAATAAATCATTCGTTAGGTAAAGAAATGTTAAGAATTGGTTTGGCATTAGTAAATAAAATTATATTTTCAAATCTAATTTAAGTCAATATTTCCCAATATAATCAATATTATTTCCCAAACTAAAACATATAAACTATACGATCATTGTTTTAACCATTTTAATCAACTATGACTAGACCAACATGAACTGTTATATAAAATCATAAAACTGTTAAATAACCCGAATGGGGGTTATCAAGCCGTTTTAAAGTAATCCTAATTTATGATCCCACATTATGAAAAGTTATGGCACTAGATGTATTCAATAGTTCTATCTTTTTCCCCACACTGGAGTAAATACGATATCATTAAATTTTATCTCTTTAAAAAGCCTCTTTTAATAATATATATACACAAGCATCACTTACAATATCACTAATTCTCATGTGACCGAGTGGATCAGAATCGAGTATGTCTGTACCCGCATTGTACACCAATATGTCTGGTTTGAATTCACTTAATGCCGCTTTCAGATTCCTGAAAAAAAGAGTTACCATAAATTTTTGTCATAATATAACTTCTACGCGAAACATATCATCTAGACTAATATTGTATGAAGCTGATGAATTTGTTTGTATGCTTGAACGCGCTTATCTCAGAATGTACTGAGCAGGAACTGTGCGGCGAAGAGCTTGATATTTTCTATTTTGTCTTTAACTACGCGGGCATAGCCACGGGCGAAAAGCTAGTTTAATATAATAGGGCAAATTGAGTCCTGTGTGTATTAGATGGGAGGGAGGTTCACATGCATATCACTATTTCAATTTTCTTAACGGGATTCCATTATTTTAATAAGTCAGCGCTCAAACATTTTCTTGTATGTGTAAAAAATTTTCTTGTATGTGGCAGAACCACGGGGAACCGGGGAAGTACCACACCCCCACAGAAAACCGGCGTGAAATAGTAGTTTATGTTTCGTACGGTGAGTGGGGGAGCGGGAGGCACATATCCTTTTCCTTACCCTTTCTAGTCCTTTTTTTATTCCTCTCATCAATCTTTCCTTAATGCAATTTGTAGAGGCATAAGGTATGCAATTAACATTATGCCTCTCCAAATGTTCATGGGCGGTAGTAGCGCTTACCATCAGGCGACCCACTAGCTCCATTGCCGACTATGACATTAAAAAAAAATACTGAACAAAAGGAATACCTATGTGTACACAGAAAAACAATATAAAGCAAACATACTTCCGCAATTTCAACATATATTCCAAATCCTCCACTTTATTGCCAAGCTCAATCTTACGCCGTATGGCCCGTTTCGCTTCCTCGTCTTTTGGATAGATGTGACGATTATACATGTCCATTATGTATACTTCTGGCACTCCGAGAAAATCTCGCTGATAACCATTACCCTGAAAGTGACATTTATGATTATAATAAACAGTACATCAGAAGCAGAACCATATCATACACACTTTATGAAAAAAAAAATTTTACATTTTAAAAAATACCTGATGTGCATCCAAATCCACGATCATAGCATTCTGCACGCTCCGATACATGACCAGATACTTGATCAACAGTGTGATATCAGCATATGGACAGAAACCACCACCCTTATCACCACTACAGTGATGGAAACCACCCCCTATATTGATGGCCCAACCTCGCTCTAGGGCAAGTTTACCGGCTAATACTGAACCACCCGTTTGTAATCTGCAATTTATTGTCAAATGATTATAAATGTATGTATTAGGTTATTTCACACTTTTCCAGGAGAACTAGTACTCCTCCACGTCCATCTAGTCTGTTCATAAAATAAATATAGTTCCACGAACCTAACAAACTTGCTTTTACAATAGAATCAACAAAATTGTCTCACTTACTCATAGAGGTACCTAAGGAAGTTATTTAATCTGGGCGATCCTAATTAAGATAATAGAATAAAATGTTCAAAATTATTGTATTGTCACCAATCCTTGATAAATGTACAAAGTTTGAATTAATTAGTAAAGTGAGTCAAAAATGAGTCTTAAGGAGATGGTTACACTACCATATAGGTGAAGCTAATTAGCTAATAAAAAGATTATAAGCTATTTTATTAATTATAAAATGTGCTTAAAAGTGGAGAGCCTATTGTGTGGACGCAAATATATTTATGGTGAGAATCCAATTAGAAAAAAACATGTTTACAAGTTAACAAAAAGTAGTATAACAATCAGATCTGCATACTTCCAACTATACTGCTCTGTACGTTCATACTATAAAAACATCACCTATTATAGAAGATCAATATACAGCTTACCTCATAGGTTTTAAATAAGCATGTTGGACAAGTATATTTGGCACACATGCAACTATCGGCACCTCAGCTATCATTGCTACTCTGGCACTCCACTGGAAACCATAAATATACATCTATTTTATATTTCCTATAAATAGTTGTACCGTACAACAAACAGAGATGTTTATATGAATAATTTTTAATATGCAATAATGATAAAAAATTTACCTTAAGTGATTTCAGATATTTCTTAGTGTGAACTACTAACAAATCATGATCCTTGGCTTCATTTGGTTTTACGAGACATTCTGCTGTAATGAAATTTGCTTCCTTCAAAAACTAAAAAGAAAAATAGGATGTAATTTTCCAGTTGAATTATTAGCAACAAATTAAACTGTTCAATATAGTTTTTAATATCCGCGTCACAACTGGGACACAAAACACTAATTAGTTTCTCCAATATAACAATAAAGATAAGAAAAACACACTATTCAATTTACCTGTACTATATTGCGCCATTTCTTTGCATCAAATACGTGAAATTTTTCGAAACCACAAAACGATACATTATATTTATCGTCGTACACTAATGGCCACTGATCCTCTCGTATATCGAAATATAATCTAAAAAATATTAAGTTTAATGCATTGAGTACAAAGGTACTCAAATAAAAAATATAAAGAAAATAAATACTCAGCAGAGAACGAAATATACGATTAAGTTCTTACCGAGCCATTGTCAATAAGTACTCTCAACTCTGATAAATAATTTAATTTTAAAGTTTGCTTAGAATGAGACTGGATTTCTTAATAATTTAGATTTCGCATTTTTGTAAACATTTTGAGCTCTCGACTTCTATATCCACCAAGTTGAAACTTCAATGTCAAATTATCAAATGTGTCAAGTTGACATGTTTTGGTTTTTAAAATATAAAATGTTGCCTTCTACAGTTTTAAGGTACTGGTAGATTTTAGTAGATATAACTCGAAACAATATGAAACCACTTTTTTCAATTATAAAACGAGAACAAACAGTTATTTAGATGTGGTTTGAATTTACTACTCATTATAGAGCCCATGTACATACATACTATATGTATGGTATATACATGGACTTTAAACGTTAATGCTTTTTTTATATAGACTATTTCATGTGCATTGTAATAACTAATAAATGCATCGATATTTTTTTTTGCTGAACTAATCTTTTAATTAAAAATCCTTAGAGTATCACTTGTATTTTATACAATTCTTTGAAATATGGGGAGAAATAATCTTAATAATGCGTTGCTTAGCAACAAACTTGGCAAACAAACCCGGGAAATGTGAATTCATAAGCAAATTTTTTGGTTATTATTAGTTATTCTTATATTTTTAATAAGGGAATATAGAAACTGAATTAATTATGAATATATTTTATTCAACATGGAAAGTAATACAGTCGAGGCATTACAATCAGAATTGGATTTCTATAGAGTAAGTAGATTCCTCATTGAAGTCAATCCTCGTCCTGATATTACTTATCATAATATTTTGTATCATGATTTTTACATATTTCCACACTGCTTATACATTAAATATATCTTTTTCATAATTTTTAAAATTACTGTACCGTAAATCCACTCTATTGCAGCAAAACCAATCAGTAGTAGAACAAGAGATAAGAAAGTTAATAACTGATAATCAAAAGCTTTCTCAACAAGTGGGATCTCTTCTGAAGGAAAAGTTAGAATGTACCCAGCAGTGTTTTGACAACGATCTGAGTAGAGAGGTGGAAGAATTAAAGAGACAAGTAGCATTATTGACAAAGGTATCTTAAATCCTATTTATTTCGCTAATTTGTTAATTAAATGTGCTAGAAAATACTTCTATACCAGACCTATGTTATATTTATCTATTTGGTTAGTTCCTCATAGAACCAGGTACGGTTTGGTCTAAGTTTAAGGAATTTAATATTGAAAAAACATTCTTGCTGTCATGATATCTTTGAAGCGAAACTGAACAAAAATATCATCAACGCTATTTAATATGAGATGTAGAAACACACCAAAAATAGCGGCTGGCTTCTACTACATTAGAGACAATTTCTTTGTCACAAATAATACACCGCAATCAAATTATACGGTAACGAAACATCTTGGTTTTATATATATTCTTATGATATATTTAAAATGCTTCTAGTGCACCCGTTATACTACTCTTTGGTCTAGTACGCCAGAGTGAATTAATATATTCATTTCATAGGGTTTGGGTTAAAGTATATTTGCAATATGTAAATCCATATTACCAAAAAATGATAAGTAGGTATGATACTAGTTATATACGCAAGCCTTGATAACACAAGTTTGTGTTTAGAGGGCGTTGTGTGAAATTTATTTATTTCGACAGAGAGATCTGTGTTGAAAGCGATTACTTCTGTAAAACAATTGTTTCATATATAAGAATTTTTATAGGAAAGAGATTCATTGCACGTATTATGGCAGACATCTCAAAAGACCATAGAAGCATTGGATACAGAACTGAAGGCATACCAACATTATGATAACAGATTGGGAAAGCAGGTAATTACCAATATTCCCTATTAACAATATTATATTCAATTATAACTACATATTCTATTTACGCTCAACGTGCTCGAACAATCCGTCAGTTGTATTGGAAAGTTTCGTATGTGTGCTTTTCGACGAATGTAAGCATTCACGCGTACATGTGAATCTTTTTTAATCTCAGTTGAGACTGGTTTAGACGAAGCGTTTGTATGAGACTTTTCTTATCTAGGTGTTCTTTTATTAAGATTTTAAGTGACCGTAGATGGTCTTCACGTTTTTATTTGACTGTAACACAATAACGCATATATATTGCGCATATATATAACGCATAATTACCCTACTTACCCAGCTTGTGTTTTTACTTACTTACTTACTCTACTAATCACTACATAGTTTATTTATTTATTTATTTATTTAAAACAAAGTCGCTTTCTCTGTCCCTATGTATGCTGAAATCTTTAAATCTACGCAACGGATTTTGGTGAAGGTTTATAATATGTATAATAACATCTATTACACCGAAATTAACGCGCGCAGCGTGCGAAGCCAAGGGCAAAAGCTACTTTTAAGAATAAATTATAATAAAGACACTTTTATGACATAAATTTTAGAACTACAAAGATGAAAATCGCGACTTGGAATTGAAATTAGAAACAGCACTTGCTGACTATGTTGAATTGGAATCAAAATACAAGAAAATAATTTCGGAAAGAAATTTTCTTGAAACTGAATTAAAAAACAAAGAAAAAGAAATAGCCACTTATAAAGAGAAATGTAGTAACTTAGAAGTGTCGTTGGAAAATCAAAGAAAAACGCTAGATGAGTTGAAAATAAATTCAATAGCTGAAAGGAAAAATAATGAGGATATAAAAAATCAACTTGCAACTTGCCAAAAAAATTGCATCGAACACGTGAAAAAGGAAACAGAAGCGAAAGCAAAGGTATTTGTATTGTTTTGGAAGTAAATTTGATTCTTTGTATGAAAATACATGATAATTTGCAGTTCTCGAATACTTAAAAAATTTGTTTTAGGTAGCAGAAGCTCTACAACTTTTCGATACTGTAAACGTTCAAAAGAATGAAGCAATGAGAAAAGTCTCGGTACTAACAGGTATATAAAACAGAGAAAAATTTTTTTTTTCATTACTATTAAGGAAGAGTATGGAAGCAGGTTAAATTTAAATAAGTCTTATTGATTTTCCAGAGGAATTAACAAAGGTTAAACAATCATTGGCAGCGGTAAAGCGAGACGTGGAAATGGATTACAAGACCGAATTAGATGAAATCAAAGATAAGTACAATGAAAAAGTATCAGATATGTTGGGACACGTAAGAAATTTAGATATGGAGTTGGTCGAGAAAGGATTGTTACTAAATAAAGCTTTACGGTAAGTCATCAGTAATGCTTCGATTCTGGAATTCAATAGTCGTAAATTGGTGCAAAATTAATAAGGGATTTTAATTTATTTTTGAATATGGACGATACTGACCTGATCTCTACCCTGTTCTTCTAGTATATCAGCAATATACTTATTCTTGTCTGACTTATACGGAATAATACATACTCTTTAAATTGAAATGCCTTCTAGGGAAATTAAAATACTGCAAGCAGCAAACGAAAGCATCGTGGAACAGCAAAATGAAAATGCCAAAACAATCGATCCGAAGTTGGCGGTGGCAGAGCAAAAACTCGATGCTGTGTTCCAAGAATTGGTAGGATCAAAACATTGATATTGAGAACTCTTATAAATTGCTTTTTTATCTTAAAGCAAACGAACAGTCGTGTGTGATGACGAGATTTAGTATAGAATTAAGTTTCTTATAGGGGAATACCCAACCTACGAAACATATTATGGCAAATATCGATTACATAAAATTTGACAAAATAAAGAATAAATATTACTTATGAGAAATTTGGAAGAAAAGAAAAAATGTGATCACGACGGATTCGAGCCCTTTATGTCCCATATGAAAGAGTAGAAGGAATTCCATAGATGAGGCCTGGCCTGGATGATTACGGGTGGCCGAGAGGCTAAGCTTTGCTACGGTATGGCAAAAAGAAGGTTCGAATCACGGGATTCAAACCTTCTTCTTTCGACCCTTGTCGTCTACAATTTTTTTCTGTTCTTTCAAAATTTCTCATTTATAAAGTAAAACATCTTGTACCCATATATATACAATTGCAGTATATTGTATTAAAGGTAACATCGGAACGGCGGAACATACAATTGGTTTGTGAAAAACAAGGATTAGCGATGGACATTCAAAGGATTCAGGACGCCTACGCAAGGGAAACTAAACGAAGGGATTGGGAAGAGAAATTGTTGAAGACACAATGTTCAGAGTTGAAGTAATCGTTGATAATTTTGTGATTCGATTTTAGTCTCTTACTTAAATAGAGTTATGAGTTTTTTTTATAAATATTCAATTAAAACGGTTAAAGAATGGAATAGTTTCCATTTAGCCTAGCGGTCAATAGATGGCATCCCTACGGTATATAAAAGTAACGTTTGTCATTTCACACGATAATTTTTTGTATTGCTTAAATTTTTCAAATGCCATTGTTTACTTTTAGGTTACAAGTGGAACACCTCCAAAAGTCTCTGAACGAAACGCATGAGATGGTAAATAAATTGCAAAGCATGATGTCATCTCGAACGGAGCTTAGCGAAAAGTATGACTGTTAAATTATATTTTTATTTTTATTGTTTTATGAATGTACATTTTTAAATTTTGCATTTTTTTTTTCTATATTTGAGATTATTTTTGTGACAGAATGGTATCAACAAAGGAAGAAGAGTTAACGGAGTTAAATAAACATTTGGAGAATCAAATGGAACTGAACAAAAAGTAAGATGGTTCTTAGTCCAATTTTTGAAAATTTTTAAGTTCTTAATAGCTAGGAGCATTCATTTTTTTTTTATTTCAGGTGGAGAGAATCCTATGTGGATATGAATGAAAAATTAAAGAAGAAGTTAGAGGCTTTGTATAAAGAGAATAAAGATTTACGCACCCAAATGAACTTGCCTCACAGTAGCTCCACAGATAGTATTGCTAGTTGATAAAATATATATTTTTGTAGTCTAATTAACTTCGATTATTTTATGTATGATGTCCTGATAGGTCTTAGTAGGTACTGATAGTAATGTTACTGTATTATAAAAAATATATATATTTTTTCTGATATATATCCATGGATCAATTTCTTTCTTTACTTATTTTTTTTAATAGCAACATTATTGTTACTATATATTAAATGTGCAATATTAGAAAAATAAAAATATAAACATGATATAATATATTTAATTTACATCTTCCACATTTGACACAGAATAAAAAGGAATAAATTGTACAATAAATGCACCTTAACAACTTATGAAGCAGCAACACAATCAGAGAACATGCTCGGGAACCAGAACAGGGTTTCCTTGGGATCTTGAGTGTCGACCCATGCAAGACCTTCCTTCACCATGTGGTTAACAGCATTTTCTGCCCTTGTTTCGTTCCACCTGGAATATTGTTAAAACTATTTAAAATTAAAAAATTCTTATGAGTTTTTATTTTCTTAGATCACAGGCCTATAGTTAAATAGCTTTCTACAAATGACTTGTGCACCTTTTGCCATTGACAATCTTTGAGTTATATCCTGTTTTAAACATTCAAACCAAGAATTCATTGTTTAATAAGAGTTGTAGATTATTAATTATTTTAAAATAAAATTTAATGTACCACCAATAATTGCTGCACTAGTAAACTTTATTCATTATAATAAGTTTAGTTCAAATCATGTAAAACATTTCAAGTCAATCATTAAGAACTTTGTACCTACCAATTAAAGCAAGTAACTAAAACACTTGAAACATAAACTCACCCTAAATCGCTAGTAAGCATGCTAATGGAAATCCAAGCTGTGCCTAATGAACTTGCTTTCTGCAGAACTAGCGTTTGGTCTAGATTTAGCTCACCAGGTATTGACTGCACCAACCATTTACCCTTTCCTATTGATATCACAGTGAAACTGAAATAAAAGATTTACCTAATATTATTTGACCTGTTTAAGTTTATAATCAGATTTATATGATAAAATGAATAAAAATGCTATAGTTTTTCCATGAATAGAAAATGGCTGTATAGAATAATGAGAAAGTGTAGTTAATTTGGAAAAAGGAATTTATCATTGAAAAATGTTTAAAAAGTGTGTAAGTATAATAATTATTATTAAAAGATAACAATAGTCTCATCAGTTAAGTAAATCAAGAAAAACATTAATAATTTACATATTATGATATGAACATTTCATACCCATTCCCAAAGATCTTAAGCTTCTTGACAGCTGCCAACAGATCCTCATTAGTTATATCCTGGTGTTTCTTTGCCTTTCCCCGTGATGCGATCAGTCTGGTTCTCAGTTCCTCCAATGTAATTAGTCCACCATTCTTATAATTAGTTGCTAGGCATGCTTCCACAATTTGGACTCCAAGTTCATAGTAAAAGTCTCCAATACCTTATTAAAACAAATATTTTAATAAATTATTATGCAAATTAAATTAACATCATAGTCTATGTCTTGAGAAATGAAAATTATTTATGATGCAACCAATTCATAATTAATAGATAAAGTTAAATGTCAACCTAATTATTTCATGTCCTTTAATTAGTATTTTACCAATAGATTTATTTATGCATACCGAGCACAGACCAAAACCCTTTTCCAGATGCTAAGGGATCAACACCAATAGCGGCGCACATTTCTTGAAATTGCCTCCTGAATTGCGCATTTTTCTTTATCTCATTTTTGTGCTTCGTTGCAAACTCTTCAAGGTTCTCTCTAAAGACTTCCAACTGCTTTTGCATTTGCAGAAATTGATTTTCTTGTATCTCCGTGCCTTTTTCCTTGTATTTATCGCGCTCCAATTGTTGCTTTTGTATAGCACCAACGCCGGCTCGCCGCCGCATGTTTTCGGTTTAAATGTAATTTATTATCAAATAAAACTATTTAGAAAGTAATTTTGAGAATTGATTTAGGAAAAATTGACGTAAATAAAGATATACAAACAAAATAAGACTAATGACAATCAGCCGATTTGACTTTTATGACATTTATCTTTGCATTGACAATTGACAGTAATACATGAATCAAAAACATGAACACAATATGTTGAAAAAACGTGGGTACATATATTAAAATTTTATATTATTGTATTTATAATATGTAATATATTGTATATGAGACAAGCAAATTTCAAATAACTAAATATTGATTAATTTTATTCTTAATTAAATATAATTTACTTAATAATAATTTTATTTTTAGAAATAAATTGTTTTTTACTTATTTAATTTACGTTCATTTCGCTGAAACTGCTATGTATATTTCGTAGTTAATGTAACATAATATTAAAAATACTCTGAGGTTCATTGCCTTATGCGCCACTGGGAGTCCCACTAAATAATTAAGTGTATCAAACAGTAGTATCTACTATAGTATTATTTTATGTATTTATATTCTAGTATAGTATTATATTATTTTATCAAACAGTAGTATCTAGTATAATACTACGGGAACCTACTATAGCTAAGTCTATGACTGGGGGACCGGTGGCCGCGACAGTCATCATAGACATTGAATAAGCGATAGTATCTTCATAACACTGTACTTTTATTATATTCTATATATATCCAACTGGATCAGTGGAATCATAGTATAATATAATATTATTAAGACCTGCCACCATGAAATAGGACAATAGAAAACGTTTTAAAATTTGGATACATGCATGAATTAATTTCACCAAGTCTTTAATGAAAAAAAGAGTGTATAGCATGGTTTAGCACGAAATGGGCCAAACGTACCGAGGAAGGACTGTATTCTTTTCCTCATCCTTTACCGTCTAGTCTTTTATTCCCGTTAACAATCCTTTCTTTATCATTTACCCCAAAAGCGGGCAACGCATTTGCCTACCTCTGCCAATGTTCATGGCCGCGAAGGTAATCGCTTATCATCAGGTGAACGACTAGCATAGTTGTTGAAAATTAAACGCCACGGTCCACAGGCGTTTTTTTTTTATTTCAAGGTTTCGTGGAAGGAATATGTAAATGTTTGGACTTAAGCGTCAAAGCTTAAATCTTAGATAATACTTATTAAGCAAAATCAAAACGGCGTATTACACGATTTCTTTTCATTCCTACATCATCCATCTTTATGCTACATTATAAAAGAAAACAAAGTTCCTTATTAAAAAAGAGAATCTATATTTTATTCACACCCTAATGATTAACTGTCACTCTGTAATCCACGCACCTTTGAAAAAAATGTTAACTCCTCAACCACGGGGAAAACAGGGGCGAAAACTAGTAAATAATATTTCACGATACCTATTTAATTAGGTATATTTATTTATGAAACAAGGTAGTAAAGCAATATATAACAATTTATTTGTGATTAAGATAAAAACAATAAGGGCCCGTCACCCTTCTCTGTCCATTCCTTTGATCCCGTCGTAAACCTTAAGAGGAAACGGAGCAATGCATTTGCAGAGTTCATGGACAATGTTAAAGGGTGGCGGTGATCGCTAAAATCAGGCGAATCACCACCTAGCTTGCCCGCTCTAGCACAGGTACAGAAGAAATACGTACCTATACAATATTTACATATGACTGACATTTGTTTAATTTGCACAAAGCCTAGTTGAAATAAATTGAATTTGTTACTTAAATATTTGTTTCTTTCGAATAATAGAGTTACGGACACCCCGAATGATAACGATCATCGCTGAAAGTAATTTTTAAAATCCTCTCATCTATTATCAATAATTCCGCATACTTATTCGAAAAACAAACGTTAAATCTAAATAATAAAATATGAGCAATGAGCATAAAATATGTATGTATTTTAAGCAACCAACGAAAACATGGGAGACTTTCCGGAAAGTTACATCGTTTTTATCATTATGTCAGTATAATGAAATTAAATATGTACTTATGAAAAAAGTATATAAAAAGTCAAGAATAGAAAAATAAAAACAGGAGTTGTCATCCCTGGTGGGGATCGAACCCACGACCTTTGGATTAGAAGTCCAACGCGCTATCCTCTGCGCCACAGGGACTGTTGGATGCGTAGGTAAAATTATGGAACATTTTAGCAACATCGTTTGACTCGAATGGCTTACTATACAATGATTTAATATTATGCATGTGTGAACAGAAATCGATTATTTAAAGTTTTATATAATTTAATAATAATTATTTAATAACCTTAAACCAAAAAGACCTATCACGTTTGGTGGAGATATTTTCTCATAAATGATAAAAGATGGTTAAAATTGCTACTGTCAATAGCAACCGGAAACGTCAACAAAATAAATTGTTTGGGAAGTTTGAAAATTTTAGTGCTTTCAAATAAAAATTATTTATCTTTGAGAATGCAAGAATCCATACAAACATAAATCAAGCTATTATGGAATATGTTCAGAGAGAAGAAAACGATCCGATTCAAATAAATGCTGATGTGCAACCTGAAGATTCCACGGAAAACTTTCAAAAGTTTATCTTTGATTTGTTTGAAAAAAATGGGATTTTAAACGATTTGCGTGCGTATCTACGAGGCCATATCGTTGCGATGCTAAAAAGTACGAATAGTGGTACGTTTTAATTATTCACTTATTATAATAGCCTCTAATAATACTTTGTTATTCCTCAAAATTTTGAAAAATGTCGCTAACTTTAATTTTTAGTTTTATAGCATTGAAAAAATTTCTCATTTATGTCGCGTAATTTATTATAACTTCATATTATTAGCGCATTCAATATTATCAAATATAACAAATTGAAATATTTATAAATATATTCATCTATTGTTAATTTTCTTACTTCTCCTACATCTCCTTCACCATCTGCTCTTAAATTTTGACTCTAAAATAATTTAATTTACGCAATAAATTATTTGATACATTTTCAGGAGAGCCTACTCCATGCCAAAAACATTTCATTCAACGCTTAGAGCCTACATATCAAGCATTAAACATTTTAATCACAGAGTATTTACTAAGACTGGTAAGAAATATACTTCTTTTATAATTTTCTATAATTTGATACTAACTTTTTCCATCATCCTTGGAAGCATTGCACCACAATATATAATGCTTCTAATTAAATTATCAACAGTTAAATAATGTTACAAATCAGTAGCAGTATATGGAAAATCTCTAAATATTCATATGAGAATTTTTAAAATATATTTTTCAATATAAAAATTAATATACATCTATATCAATTATACATATCCTTCTAAAGTTGTATTTTTTTACTTTGTGATTTGTGGGTGATAACAATATCACATAAACACATAAACAATTATGTTACATTTATATAAGCGGATCAAATATATTTACATCTTAAAATACTAATATCAAAAAAACATTAATTTTCAGGAGTTCAACTATACATTGTCTGTATTTATTTCGGAGATACCACTGGCTAACATGCTGTTCGAGTTTGCAAAGACACTTATAAAAACAGTCGACATTACTGATATTAGCCAAGTATTTTTCAGAGATAATGATGTGTGGTCCATATTGAACTATTTGGGTTAGTAAATTTTTGCAAGAATGTTACTGTTGTTATAAGCAATGTTTTCAGCGGATCTCATCCTTCTAAATACTGATGTTCTACAGAACAATCTATATATGTGCCTATTATTATATTATACACTGTATGGGCTACTTTTTACTGCAGTGAAACATCTCATTTAGATGGGAATTTCCTATGATAATATAGGCAAAGTCATTAGCTAAAAGCTACTGTTAAATAACATTATAGAAAAGGGTGTGTTGTTT